>NW_021826055.1:5000-13614 GCF_006345805.1 Octopus sinensis | reverse complement strand
ACATGTGTGTAGATGCGTGTATATATATGTATGTGCTGATGTTACGGGGAGGAGCGTTCGTATATGCATGTGTATATGTTTGTACACGAAACAATAACTTCGTACAGAAGCCATTTTAGTTACTATTTGCAAACACAAAATATGCCGGGTTTTTTTTTTTTTGTTACTTTTCGATGTTTACCGAAATGTATTTAGTTTTGTTTGTTTGTTTGCTTTTTTTGTTGGGGAGTTATATGTAGATACATAAGTGTATATGTATGTGGGGGGGGGGGGGAATCTATGCTTTGAGAGGCTCATTACGCCAACAATAATAAACACACGCGCTGGCTCAATATCACTTCTTTATTGTTCGTCAATTGGTTAAATATCAGACCAACTAACTAATTGGTCGTTTGTTTAATGAGCTGCTTAAGCAATCATTCCTCCGTCGTTTGTTAGACAAAGTAGTTTCGTCGCCGCCGTGACCTCTTCAATGAATTCACTCCTTTTTTTTCAAGGTCTGACCTTAGTCTGTCCGAGGTTTATTTCAACACACAAATTAACATACAAAATATTTCAAACCAAATTGAAAAGTAAACTGTATAGATAGACAGATAGATAGATAGACAGATAGATAGATAGATAGATAAATAGATAGATAGACAGACAGACAGACAGACAGACAGACAGACAGACAGACAGATATATATGTATATGTGTGTGCGTGTGTGTGTGTACAAACACACATACACACACACACACACATACACACATACGAGAGAAAGAGATGCTGAAAAGTTTCTGGTTTGAGTAAAGGAAAATACAAGAGGATCAGTTAATTATGATTTTATTCAACTTATTCCCCTCTCAGATTCACACTTATTGCAGCGGTCCTTCAGTTTTTCTAAATCTCACAAATGAACTCGGGAGTGAGAAGCGAGGTGTGTACCACAGAACAGAGCGTCCGCCGCTTTTTTTTTTTAGGGTGTCCCGGAGCAGCGCTATCTATGTTTTTAGATAAAGGAGTGCTACCAAATTCGCTCGGTCCGAAGCTATAGAAGAAAACACGTGGCCAAATTCATTGTAAAGCGAGCTTCTTACCTCAAAGTTATAGAGGTGCATCTTATCATTCCAAGTCAACTTCACCGTCATCCATTAGGGGTGGGGTAAAATGTAGCACTTAAGTAGCAAGATAAATAGCATCGACCACTTCTCACCTGTTAATATTTGCAGACCATGAGCCGATGCTAAAAATAGTTGTTATTGCTAATGACCTGTAGGGACGCCGTATTTCATTATGCAGCCATAATATAATACAGAATATATTAAACGATTTAATAAGTCACTACTGTGCTCTACTGTGTTAGCAGTGCTACACCATCACTTGTGGCTGTGGTTGTTGTTGTTGTTGTTAATCTTTATACATCTCAGACACATGTTAAACGGTCCGCACATGATAATGAAGAGTGTTCATCATGTTATCTAGTTAACGAGTCAACTTCTAGGTTTACCTAGCGTGTTTGTACGTGTTCAAAATTTTGCCTGAGGATGGTGGTTTTATTCTATGATGTAATCTATGGACACATCAGAAAAATGCCATCGAAACAGCTGTAGTAAATTTTAAACCAAACTTGTGTTCTTTTATTATTGTTGTTATTATTATCATTGCCTTTCCACAGCTTCTATAGCTGGAGATGTACCACAGTATCAGCCGTTCACTATCAGTGAACTAAGGTAACACCTCTTATTTTTCGAGCACCTTCCGGAGTATTCGAGCGGTTCCAAGCAGTGCTGTTTTCTGCAAGTGCTCCACCATTAAGGCAGCCCCTTTTGCTCACTGTTCCTAGGGCTCCGACAATTTATGGCACTACTGCTACCTTTTTCAACGACCACAACTGCTTAAGATCCCAATTATTATTATTATTATTATTATTATTATCATTATTATTATTATTATTATTATTATTATTATTATTATTATTATTATCATTATTATTATTATCGTTATTATTATTATTATCATTATTATTATTACTATTATTATTATTATTATCATCATCATTATCATTATTATTATTACTATTATTGTTAATATTATTATTATTATCATTATCATTATTATTATCATTATAATTATTATTATTATCTTGTTGTTGTTGTTCTTGTTCTTGTCGATGTTGTTGTTGTTGCTGCTGTTGTAGTTGTTGGGAATAAATTGGCAGAAGCGTTCGCGCGTCAAACAAACTACCTTGTAATATTTCGTGTCTGCTTACTTATGTTCCGAGGTCAAATCCCACCCAGTTCAACCTTTACTTTTCTTTCTTCCAGGGTCGATGAAATAAGAACCAGTTTAAGTGGCTGACGCTGACATAACCGACTGTCTTCTTGCAAAATATATATGACCCCTCAGTGAGAAATTAGTAGTAGTAGTAGTAGTAGTAGTAGTAGTAGTAGTAGTAGTATATTTCTTTACTACCCACAAGGGGCTAAACATAGAGGGGACAAACAAGGACAAACAAAGGGATTAATTCGATTACGTCGACCCCAGTGCGAAACTGGTACTTTATTTATCGACCCCGAAAGGATGAAAGGCAAAGTCAACCTCTGCGGAATTTGAACTCACAACGTAACGACAGACGAAATACGACTACGTATTTCGCCCGGCGTGCTAACGATTCTACCAGCTCGCCGCCTTCAGTAGTAGTAGTATTAGTAGTAGTAGTAGTAGTAGTAGTAGTAGTAGTAGTAGTAGTAGTAGTAGTAGTAGTAGTAGTAGTAGTAGTAGTAGTAGTAGTAGTAGCAGTAGTAGTATTACGTCACCAAATACGTCGTTTTGAATTTATTTGCTGCACATTCTTAACAAAAATATTTCTTTGTATCAGAAAGAAAACGACAGAAGATTCTTGCTGTTCAAGACAGGATTCCAGTTGACGATGTTGTCGCCGTTGTTGCTGCTGCTGCTACTGCTGCTACTGCCATTATCATTGTTGTCGTCGTCGTTGTTGCTGTTGTTGTTGTTATTGTTGTTGCTGCTCGGATCTAACGGAAAAGGAATTGGATTGAGATTGAGAGGTGCCAATCGCCAGATATTTCCAATATTGCTTTCCATAATGAATATGCGTGTATGAGCGTGTACACGCACATATATATATATATATATATATATATATATATATATATATATATATATTTATATATGTATATATACATATGTATATACAAATATATAATTACATATATATATATATACACACACACACACATATATATATATATACATATATGTACATATATATATATATATATGTACGTCTGTATGTATATCTACATATATACATTTATATATGTATATATACATGTATATGTATATGTGTATATATATATATGTACACACATATACAGGTATATATGTGCCTGCGTGTGTGTATGTATGTATGTATACACATGTAAAATCCGATAACAGACAAGGGGAAATTTCATAAACGCAGAAAGTAAGCCTATGTATCCTCACATCTAGGTTGTGTGTACCTGTGTGCAGGTGTGTGTGTGTGTGTGTGTATTTATGCGTGCGTTCGTTTGTGTGTGTGTATGTGTGTGTGCGTGTGTGCAAAGGAGAACAAAAGTATAAGGAAAATATTTATATATAAAAAAGAAATATTATGAAAAAAAAATATTGAAGATGTCTTCACTAATGGAATATTTTAGAAGAAAGGAAAAAAGCGAGAAAAAGAGGAAAGAGAAAATGGTAAGCAGATAGAGAGAAATGGTAAATGAGAGGCTAAGAGAAAAACTAAAAATAAGAGAGGCTGAGGAAATGAAGATGAGAAAGAAAGGGATCGAAACGGAGAACTAAACAAAGAAGCGGAAGGAGAGAGAAGGAAGTGGGGGAGAGGGGGAGGGGGAGAAATATGGCATTGAACAAATCAGAATATTTTTTTTTATCAGCCATTGAAATTTAACTCATTACGCAAATACAATTTGATATTCAATAGTAGAAATGTGTATATGACAATATCACTACAGGAAGACGAATTAGTAGTTATGTACATATATGCGTGTGTGTGTGTGGTTGTGTGTGGTTGTGTGTGTGTGTAGATGTGTGTCTGTGTATATATAGCTATATGTATATATGTATGTATGTATGTGCATATGTGTACATTTGTACTATATTGGTGTATTAATATATATATATATATATATACATGTGTGTATGTGTGCGTGTGTGTGTGTACGTATGTGTGTGTGTATGTATGTATGTATGTATACATGAATGCATAAGTCTTAAAACACGAAAATAAAAGTTGGAAATATAATATACGTATACATACATGTGTGCGTATATATCTACACACATATATATGTGTGTGTGTTTGTATGTTCATATATATATATATTATATATATATATATATATATATATACATATGCATATGCATTCATGTATAAATAAATAGATACATACGCTCATACACGCGAACACGCATACATACAGCAGCATACATTCATATATACATATATGTATGTGTGTATGTGTGCATTATATAAAGAACAGACAGACAGACAGACTGAGATAGTCACGAGGTTATATTTGCAAATATATGTTTCTTACAAAATAGCATTATGGACAGAGTAAGGAGAACTCAGTGTCTTACACAGAGCCTGTGCCTTTCGTGTGTTAGTTCAAGTCATTTTACATGTTGCTACTGGGAGTAACAAGCAATAATGCAATCGTCTGAAGGGCATTGCTTCGAGAGTAAGAACTCTGTTACTGTTGCATCGTACATTTGAAAGGCAATTACCTATCTTTGCGGTATTCCTGTTGGCTTTATACTTTATGTTAGTTTATTGCATTCCGTTGCACGGCTAAATATATCTTGCTCTTAATTTCGGTATGAGTTTTCTATTTTGATTGTTGGGATGATATTTCTTCTCATGATTACACTTAATGATTAACTCGGCCCTTCAGTCAAACATGTCAGTTGTTGTTATTAAAATTCGATATTTCTCCTCCTTGCAAGGACCTGCACAAACACTTTTCCTCCCTTTGTTGTGGCTTAAAATGGTTCATTTTATTTAAAACAAGTTTGTATATTTTTTTAATCGCTATGCATAGTGTAATAAAGCTGTATCGAGCCACTTGCATATTTAATGTTGGAGTTATGATTCACGTAACGTCCTTAAAATGGTCCCTCATTTATATCTAAGGATAATGCAAGAGTCAAAACTTTATGTTAAGAGTTCATATCTGCTTCATATACAATCGCTTTCGTACTACATTTACTATCAAGGGGAAAAAACTCGTCGATTTTAAAGGACCTTGTTATATTATCAATGATTGTCTTTCCTATCAACATGTGCATTTTCGATTACTTCGCCGTCATGCGACGCCATACTGACATCAAAAAGAACTGTTAGTTCCTTTCACCTATGCAACATTATTATTAAAAGCAATCTTCTGGAATATATGGCACTGGATCAGATAACAGCCATTTTTGATGCAATGCATTTTCCAAATCCAGAGCCTTGAAAGGCAGTATTTTCAAAATAGTTGAAACTTGGCTAATAGGATGAATTTAGATTTAATTCAGTCTTTCATATTACTAAACCAGTTAGCTTAGTGTTCTGACATTATTCCAATTTCGTTTCACCGTTTCTTAATCATCTAGTATGTTTTTACGTATTATCCCGAATTTGCTTTTTTCACGAGGTTAAGTTTGAACTTGAAGTAATGGTGAAATTTTCTTTATGATCTTTTTGTGTTATATAGGCCCTGCGTTTAACTCAAGATGTTCCTTTCTGCTTTTAAATAGAGATGTTATGGTTTTACCTTCGCTAGCAGTTTTCATAATCAATCGAATATTCTTTCTTGAATAATTGATATAATGTTGATATTTAAGAGTCTAATAGATATGTCGCTGTATAATTTCTTTTCTAACTCAGTATAAATCCAGCAAGTTTAGAGGGTCGAAATTAATCGAGACAATCGCCCCAAGTATCTGACATTTTATTTTATCGATGTCGGAGCGAAGTCAATCTCGGTGGGACTTCAACACTTAGTGTACGGAGGTGGAACAAATATCGCATGACATTTATTTCGATGCTTTAATGATGCGTCGTATTAGCTTTAGCTTTTATTGGTCATTTAATTGCGGTATCTAATTTCAGTCTCTATTGAAAAACATTTCAATATTTTGTAAAGTACTTTGTTAGCCACTTCTATTAATAGCAACAGCTCTTCAACAAGAGCAAATAGAGGTCAGTGTTTAGCGTGGAATGGATTATCGGTGGAAGATTCTGGGCAGTAGCAAGCAGTTAGAAGAGTGTGCCAGGTTTGTACGTTAAGGTTAGATGCAGAGACAAGAAAAGATAATAAGAAACCAAAGGAAAAAAGTTAGGAAACGCCAACAATGAGTCGATCGCACGAGATGACAGATTAGTACAGTGGGAGTGTGAGAGCAGGGCATGTACAGTGCGCTGGTGAAGGAAAGATAAGAAGATCCTAACTGTTGATAGTTAACGGTACGGGAGTAGAGACATTACGGAGGAAGGTTTTGATCTTACAGTTAGAACATAAAGATTTACGTTTATGAGAGAACGTGTTGTAGAACTTGTTTCTGAATATGGTAATTACGTCAGAGAAGTTATTAAGTAGGAAGGCCTCATTCTGAAGTAATATAGTGATCCACGGCAACACAATTTACAAGTTCGTGTGCTTCACGTGTGCGAAATTCTATCAATAGCTATGGAATGGTTATAGAGGATGCCTTGGTGAGTACGGATTGTATGGAACGTAAATTGTCTAACGATAATTGAGAAAGCGCTTAGATGTGTAAGATGACGACACTTAAAGTCTGTCGTACCATCAATGTAAATTCTGATGGAGTGAGTTCGTGTGATGGTAACGGTACATCTATAAACAACATTATAGCGTAAGCAATTGCTTCTCAAATGACAGCTACTAGGAACCCTGAAATGTATCCTTTGTGGAGTATGGGTTGTGCAATTTTAGCCACATCAGGGTCAGTAAAATTTAGCAGGATTATTAGTACTGTGGTTAGAATCAAAGGTCTGCTGTCATTTTTATTACAATGGAGACAGAATAGTTAGGATAATAGAAATTTTAATCATTTGTATGACTCATACAGGTTCTAAAGTTATGGTAGTTGGTATTAATGGCATTCTTACCGAGCGTAAGATTGCTCGTATTACAAACCTCTGTACTATTGTCATAAATAGTTGTTAAAAATGTGTTCGATAGTGGAGATGTAAGAGATCCTAATGGAAATGCATTTAATAATGCTAGTTAAAATGGATTCAGGATGATTAGATTGGACGTTCATATAGTGTAGGAAGGTTTCTGGTAAATGTAATATAAGCTAGATTATACACATCCAAGAAGTTAGCTACTTCAGAGCTGTATGCTTGTTTAATAGGCTTCTGAAATTAATATACTAAACAAGAACTAAATGAAGGACTCACATGCACGCGTAGTGTCGAAATAATATTTGATATTAACAGAGATTATTTGCTTGGAAGTTCCGGCGAAAAAGCTGTTTCTCGAAACGGATTTAGCGTCAAAACTCCGAATTAAAATATTTTAAAAGTCATTATTATAATATGTGAATGTATGAGTGTGTATGTGTATAAAATGAGTACCAAATAAAGCACCAGTGTCGGGACAGTCGAATAAAGACAGTATACATATATACATACATTGATGCATACATACATATACATATAAATATGTGTGTGTGTGCGTGTGTGTGTGTGTGTGTGTTTGTACGCAGACTGTGAGAAAGGAAGATGGAAAGAGAGAAATAATGAAGACATTGTTAGAATAGATATATATAGGGTGTATAAGACGAAAACTTAATTGTAAAGTACAGAGCTCAAAGTTTTATTATGCATATGTGTGTGTATGTGTGCGTGCGTGTGTGCATATGTGTGTGTCTCCGTGTATGTGTGTTTGTGTGTGTGTGTATGCGCCCTCGAAGTCTGTACGAATATAAGTATATTTCTTTCTTTGTGTGTGCGCACACACACACAAAAATAACACACACGCATGCACACACATACACATACACACGCACACGTGCATGAAGAGATGAATCTTTTCAAATTTTATAGACAAAAGCTAATATTCGCAGAACGGGGTCCAGTCTGTCAGATGCATTTGTAACCACTGAGAGTCGGTGCCAAGTTTCTCAAACAATAACAAAGCTGGTGGACGAGAAACCTCCATAGAAATCTTAAACGGTTTGGGGCAGTTTGAGAGGGGTTGGTCCGGTCTGGAGAGGTCATCTACTTGGGATGTCTCTATTTTCTGGCGGTTAGGATCTTTTTTGAGAATTCTTTGGCGGTAGAAACTGGTGTGGGCGGAGGTTTGGGTTCTTTTGGAGAAGTTTCCAAGACTGCCTTTGTTTTCTAACCTAAGGCTAGATGATATTTCGGATAAGATCGTGGGGCGGCAGCGTCGTGGGGAAGTATTGGCGGCGTAGTGGTTGGGGAATTCAAAGATGGAGAATGGTTGAGAAATGTTGAAAATGTAAAGACCAATGGTTGTTGTTATTGTTGTTGTAGTAAATGGCGAATTTCTGTAGAGAATTCATGTGAATGAAAGTATGTATTTGTGTATG
>NW_021826054.1:0-13776 GCF_006345805.1 Octopus sinensis | reverse complement strand
GTTTCTCAAAACGTTAAGGAGAAAGCTGATTCGAAGGCTACAGATCGAAGCCATCACTGGAACTGTAAAAATCTGTAAAACTTTCCTTAAATCCTTAAATCCTTAAAAATGTTTTAGCCCGAAGGCCGCAGCCATGCTGGGGCACCACCGCTGAATGAGCTACACTAATATGTGAATCCACCTCTGATACGTGGCACTTGATCAACAAGGGAGTTCGATGCTGCTGCCCGCATCTGCGTCTCCTGTCGTGAGGTAGGTTCATCTGGGACTCCCGACAAGAAGAGATCCAGTTTAGTTTTAAAGAAACCCACATCCACACCATGTAAGTCTCTCAGGTATTTAGGGAGGATGTTAAAGAGCTGTGGTCCTCTGAAATCCAAGCTGTGCAGTATCTGGACCTGTATTTTGATGGTGATGTTGGAATCTTTGGCACCATTCAGTAGCGCCCCGTTCTGCGGTTGGGGTAACTTTGAATGCCAAAGTTTGGGGACAAGACCCCTCAGGATTTTCCAGATGTATATCACCGCATATCTCTCTCCCCCTCCGCTCTAGGGAGAAGAGGTTTAATACTTTCATCAGTCTTTCCCAGTAGCTGATAATTTTGCATTGAGACGATTTTCTTTGTGTAGCTTCTCTGAATTGCTTCGAGTTCTGCTGTTAGTTTTATATTGTGTGGTGACCATAGTTGGGAGCAGTAGACCAAGCGGCTGAGGACAAATGTTTTCCATAGGACCATCAGTGTCTCCTCTTTTGTTCTGAAAATTCGGAGAATCCATCCAGCTAGCCGTCTGCATTTTATCACCAGATTAGTAATATGCACTTGGAAAGATGCATCATTGCTCATGTCAATGCCCAGGTCACGCACTGATTTTGACTCAGGGATTGCAATTCTTCCTGGGTCAGTGTATCCAGTCTGCACGTCGTTTACCTTTGTGTGCCGGTAGCGCAGGGCCTGGAACTTACCTGCATTAAACTGCATGTTGTTGTCCTCAGCCCACCTGTATATTGTGTCCAACTCCTGTTGCAGATGCGCAATATTTTCAGGGTTTTGTATTGTGTGGGAAACTTTTGTGTCATCTGCATAGCTAGCAAGGGTGGCCATCGTAGCAACTGAAGGCATGTCTGAAAGGGCCACTATGAACAGCAGTGGTCCCAAGACAGTGCCCTTGGAGGTGGCTCCATTGCTCACAACTGCCTGTCTTCTGTCTTTTAGGAAGTTGTGCAGCCACTCTCCAAGTTTTCCGCCTATGCCGAGACCACACAGTTTGTGTGGCAGATCATACCATGGTCGACATTATCAAAGGCTTTTGCAAAGTCGAGATATATTACATCCACATTTGAGCCATTTAGTAGCTGTTTCAACACCCAGTCATAGTGTTGCAGGAGCTGTGTTAGGCAGCTTCTACCTGGTCGAAATCCATGCTTTCCTGAAGTTTATTATATAAGTATATATGAACATGTCTAGACATGCAACTATATGCATGTGAACACATATTTGCATAAAATAAAACATACAAACCTGCACATATGCATGCATACATACATACATACATACATACATACATACATACATACATACATACATACATACACACATACATACATAAATACATACATACATACATACACACATACATGCATGCATACATACACACATACATACATACATACATACATACATACATACACACATACATACATACATACATACATACATACATACATAAATACATACATACGTACATACATACATACATACATACATACTACATACATACATACACACATACATACAACATACATACATACATACATATACACACATACATACATACATACAACATACATACATACATACATACATACATACATACATAAATACATACATACGTACATACATACGTACATACATACATACATACACACATACATACATACATACATACATACATACATACATACATGCATATATATGTCTGTGTGTTACAATAACTGTATTTATTTTACACAGAAAGCCAACAGTTTTGAAGGGGAGAACAACAATCGAATACATCGACGAGCCCACTACATAACTGGTACTTTGTTTTAATGACCCCGAGAGGATAAAAGGCAATACCGACCGCACAATTCTTGAACTCAAGATGTAAAAAACGGAAGAATTACTGCGAAGCATGTTTTCCAACACCCTAACGACTCTTCCAATTCTACATTGTTGTCTGTTGTCTGATACCGTGCAATTCTTCAGATTAATGTTAAATTGCTTATACTGTAACTCGACATAAAAGCAAAGATAATATACGCTGCCTCCAACCCATACTGTCATGGAAAAACAGACGTGAAATGAACGAACATATATATATATATATATATATATATATCCCTCTCTCTCTCTTTCGGAGAGGCACTGAGCAGCTATACGCACACATACACACACGGCGGTAACTTCCACCTACCGAATTCAATCACAAAGCTTCGGTCGACTCGGGGCTATAGTGGAAGACACCTACCCAAAGTGCCACGCAGTAGGACTGAACCTGAAACCATGTAGTTGGGAAGCAAGCTCCCTAACCGCATATTATATATGCATCTATTTGTATATCTATTTATGTATTTATATATTTATAATGCCAATTTTTTTAATATTTTTTAATATTTGCGTATTTTTAAATATTAAATATTTATATGTTCATATACTTGTATGTTTTGATGCTGTATTATCTGGAGATTTATATTGATTTATTAATGTCCAATGAAAGTGCACATATATATTGAATATTCTATCGGATAATAGGTCATGTTCCTCTAGTTTTCCGCTGGTATTGCCTCCATTGAAATCATAAATTGGAACTTAGCTCAATTGGAGCACTTTCATTCTAGCCCGTTTCTGGGCATTATTAAAGTTAACAATCTCTACTTAAAATTGTATAATTTATATATATATATATATATATATATAGTAGTAGTAGTAGTAGTAGTAGTAGTAGTAGTAGTAGTAGTAGTAGTAACAGAAAAGACGAATTTCGGTTATCCCCACGTCGTGAGTTGTAATGTATATAAGAAATTAAAAAAGGAAAATACGCACACTTACATAGTTTTAATATAATTTTTAATATATCGACCGGTTTCGCTATCGCTATTCATGATATTATGTTTTACTTATTTGAATATATAATTTTTCCTGAGAAGAAATTTGGTCGTTATAGATGTATATATATATAACGGCAAAGCACTTCGACACTTTTGTAATATTCATGCCTTTCTTGGGAGCAATAATGGCAATGAACATAAAATGAAATTATTCGACCTAGCAGACAGACCGCCACCCGAGTAGTTTTCTGCTGGTCACTAAAAAATACTTACACGTTTGATTCTCGATTTGTGTAATTCTTCTGCTCCTGGAATCAACATTAGGCTGACTCTGGATTAAACTTGAAATTTGGAGAATAAATTTTACTGATATCCCTGTAAAAAGTAGCGTTGCAAGTATTTAAGCAACTTTCATATTTCCACCCATAAGGAGTATAAACAGATCACTAAAACTATTATGTTGTAATCTAAGATAATTAGTCGCATCTTCATATTATATATCACCGTGATCACGTGACCGACCAGGCTATCAGGTGTTGCTACACATCGCTGGTCACAATGTGCTACGCATTGTTTTAGCCTTCAAATGACGCCACCCCGCTGGGTAAGCGAGCAGGCCAACAGAAGAAAGGGTGAGAGAAAGTTGTGGCGAAAGAGTACGGCAGGGATTTCCACCACCCCCTGCCGGAGCCTCGAGGAGCTTTAGATGTTTTCGCTCAATAAACACTCACAACGCCCGGTCTGGGAATCGAAACTGCCTAACTGTACTTGCTCTCCCTTGTGACTCATTTACTTTTTACTCTTTACTTTTTACTTTATATGTGCCCCAGCATGGCCACAGCTCGTGAGCTGAAACTAGATAAAATAAAATAAATAAAATAAAATATATATATATATATATATCATATATATATATATATATATATATTAAAATTGGAATTTATAAGAATTTTCTAGACAGTATAGAATTTAATAATTGCTTTCTTAAATCAAAAGTTACGTACTCCAAACTAATTAATAAGCAACTTTATTATAGATATAGGAACTAAACCGAAGTGCATGATTTTGGCAATATTTCATTGAAATGAAATAGTATCAGAAACCTGTCTCACTGACTAAAGTCTAGAAAATATCTTGCAACATTATCGTCTGCTTTTATCGTCTGCTTCCTTTATTCTAAACTCTTCTGTTTGTTATTTTCTTCCTGTTTGTTTCTTCATCGATTCTTAATATTTGTTCAGCAGGAATTTTAGTTCTTCATTTCCATATTCTTTCATTTCGCTTCTATTCTCTTCTTTTCCTTCGGAATTTTCTGTAAATCTTCAGGTCATATTCCAGGAATATTCCTAAATCTCTTTGCTGTTGTTGTTGCTGTTATTTCGTGCCTTCTTTTTTCTTCTTCTCTTTCTTCTTCTACCTTTCACTACAACAGCTTTTTTTCTTTTTCTTTTCCCTCTTCTTCTTCTAGTAGTAGTAGTAGTAATAGTGGCAGTAGTTGTATCCTACTACTACTACTACTACTACTACTACTACTGATGATGATGATGTTACTACTACCACCGCTACCACTAGTACTACTACTACTTTCTTCGTCTTCATCTATTTTCTTTACCATCATCATCACCATCATCTTCATTGACATCCACCACCATCACCGTATGTGGTGTGTGTCTTTGGGTCTCTTTTACTATTGGATATAGTTACTTATTTATACGTTATTTTGTGAATTACCGATCTAAATCTGATTGCTTTCCATTTTTTTTATTGAGCACTCTCACTAATCGCTTCACACGATTAAAATATTTTCCATATATCAGCCAAATAAATATTCACGTAACTGATGCATACATACACAAGTATGTGTGTGCGTGAGTGTGCGTGTGTGTATATATATATATATATATATATATATATATATATATGTACACACAAACACACATACATGTACATATGCATATACAGATACATACATACATATACATAGACTCCATTCCACATTCCTCTGTGAAAATGTAGCGATTTATGATACATTTTCCATACAAACAATCTGTTGCCGCTGCTCAGGCCCGCATAGATTTTCATTTTCATTCTAAAATACAAAGGCTAGATACATACATACATACATACATACATACATACATACATACATACATACATACATACATACATACATACATACCCTGTTGTTGATGTTGAAATTCCAATGAAGGAGTTTGGGTCTAGGTTAGAAACCGGTTCTTTCTCTACTGGCAAGAAATCTTGAAATAAACTGAATAATGACATACATACATACATACATGCATACATACATACATACACACATACATAATACATACATACATACATACATACATACATACATACATACATACATATATACATGCATACATACATACATGCATGCATGCATACATACGTACATACATACATACATACATACATACATACATACATACATACATATGCTCTGTTGTGGAAACCAGTTGCCCTCTGGACACCAATGTGGTTAGATAAATACGAGAAAGAGATCTAGGGACCAATTATAAGGAGTTTGGAAATCCAGTGCCAAAGATACACTTTCAGTTGTATGCCTATTATTATTATTATTATTATTATCATCATCATCATCATCATCATCATCATCATCATCATTATAAGAGCAACAGGATACATACCAACCCGCCTGGAGTAAAGTACAGCAGAACTTGGAATCTTAGGTAGAGAATGCACATCCTTACTTCATTCGCTACAAATGATCACGATATCTGGGATTATAAAAATCTGCACACAAGACCTTAAGATATGGAGAATGGCGATTATAACAAGATTCTCTCTTTCACAACCTTGCAACCAAGTAGGCGACTGGTCAAAATTTATTCTAAATTAAAAAAAGAGAACATGTATACATACATACATACATTCGCAGATACCATCAAAACTTCTACGAACTGCAAGCATAACAGGTGGGATATCGTTATTAGGGACTTACAAAGAAAGTGTGTACCGTCATAGAGGTCAGCTGTCCAGCTTATGAGAATATTACTTCGAAAATCAGGGAAAGACAATAACAACGGTCAACTGCTTCGAAACCTTCAGCTCCTTTTATCATTGATTATAAAATTACATTCCTACCATTAATAATTGATTCACTTAATTTGTTAGAAGATGCCTAAATCACAATCTAGAAAAGCTGGAGTTTCCAGAAAAAAATTCAAGCCAATGAACAAACACATTACAAATATAATCTTTAAGTGGAACAGTAAAAATATGCAAGACTTTCCTCAAGCAAGACTTCCCTCAAGCAAAAAAGATCGACACAGTAAATAACCTTTCAAGACAGTGCTCCAGCATGGCCGCAGTCCAGTGAAAGAAACAATTAAAGATGAAAAATAAAGTTGAAGACCCATAGCTGCGAGAAGTTGTTTGGACGGCGAGGAAGAAATGATCTCTGCAAAAGCAGTAAAAATTTCCTGCCGACTCACATTAAATGATATCAGATTCTTGCCATCAATCTTTTGCCCATCGCTGCCGTTTTTGTTACTGGTACATGAAAACATGCACCGCTATTCATATTTAACACCAGGTTTATAGTTATGAAAAGGTCATGCACTCACTGCAACTCTGCAATTGTGCAGTTCCTTCAGATCTCTTGTAGCCTGGCTGTCTTTAGCGTTTGTTGGCTGAGAAGCAAAGAGCCTGGTATGTTCTAAGCATGTTGCTTTCTTCGCCCTACATGTACGCACATGTTTGCGCTTGTGTGATTGCATGAGTGTGTATATATATGCGTGTGTGTAGATTCTTACGTATATATGTATATATGAACATATACACATACATACATACATACATACATACATACATACATACATACATACATATGTATATATTTATATATATGTATATAATAAATATGGATAAAATAATATATATTATATATATATATATATATATCATTATATATATTTATATATGTATATAATATATATGGATAAATATATATATGTATATACATACTACATACATACATACATACACATATATATATATATATACATATAGGTATGTATATATATATAGGTATGTATGTATGCATGCATGTATATATGTATGTATGTATGTATGTATGCATGCATGCATGTATGTATGTATGTATGTATGTATGTATTTATGTATGTATGTATGTATTTATGTATGTATGTATTTATGTATGTATGTATGTATGCATGCATGTATGTATGTATGTATGTATGTATGTATGTATGCATGCATGTATGTATGTATGTATATATGTATGTATGTATATATGTATGTATTTATGTATGTATGTATTTATGTATGTATGTATGCATGCATGTATGTATGTATGTATGTATGTATGCATGTATGTATGTATGTATATATGTATATATGTATGTATGTATGTATTGTATGTATGTATGTATGTATGTATGTATGTATTTATGTATGTATGTATGTATTTATGTATGTATGTATTTATGTATGTATGTATGTATGCATGCATGTATGTATGTATGTATGTATGTATGTATGTATGTATGTATGTATGTATGCATGTATGTATGTATGTATTTATGTATGTATGTATGTATGCATGTATGTATGTATTTATGTATGCATGCATGTATGTATGTATGTATGTATGTATGTATGTATGTATGTATGTATGTATAGATTGTTTGAAGTGGCGTAAAGATTTTGTATATTAAAAAAGAGGAGGCAGTCAGGATTTGGGATAATTATTTATTTAGCGCTTTCATCTCTTTTGAGAGAGTTATCATGAGTGATTTATTTACAGAAACTTCACACCTTTTATATATTTATGCGTGCGTTCAATTGGGAGGAGGATGGAGGATGTTCTTTGTGATTTTGAGTTTATATGTGTGTGTGTGTATGTATGTGTGATGAAGTTTTTGAGTCCATGTTAGAAAGAGAAAAAAGAAAGGAAGAATGAAAGGAGTAATTTGGGGGGGGGGGGATGGTTGAAATTGCTTTGTATTTTTGGTCAGTTGTCATGTTACCCAGCTGTAGAAAACAGAATCTATCAAATTCTTTTACAAGGTTTTTATATGTGTGTGTATGTGTGCGTGTCGAAGCGTATGTCTGAGAGATTGTGAGTGTGTGTGTGTGTGTGTGTGTGTGTGTGTGTTGTGTCTGTTGGTTGCTTAAGTGAATTTTTATAGTTATTTCAGTAACTATAATGAGAACATTATTAATGATATCTGGTGGTAATGTGATTTGGTTCCACTGGGACCCTTTATTTATTTAATAAGGATTTCTCACGTGTATATCAATATAACTTTTCTTTTTTCATACGTTTAGTCTAAATAAGAACTTTTTGATAAAATGTAGTTTCCATACTTTTTCGGTACTTCGGGACATATCTTGGGCATCTGTAGAAGGGAAAGATCTTAAATCTGTTGTTTCCACATATATGTTCAGATGCTTACTCAGCTGAATCTTACGTAATTCTTTTAGTCTGATGTGTTGTCTGTGGATTCTTGCACGTTAACAAGGGAAATTGTTGGTTTCACCAATATAATTTTCCTTGCAATTGGGACAGGACATGAGATTCTGTGTCTTGCAGTTCATATCTGCAATTACTTGGAAGGTGAATCCACTTTAAGAATTTACGTGAGAAACAGTAGCCAAATATTTGAATTGTTCTTGGTACATACTCTACAGCTATCATCTCCATAATCCTTCGCAGAGAATTCTGAATTAACCTCTGATGTGAAATTTGCCTTCGTGAGATGTTTTCTATGTTCTCAGTCGCTTGCACCATAACTACACGAGCAGGTTGTTCGATTGTTCGAAACAAGTGGTACACTGGTTGTGGTAACTGACGTAGTGCCAGTTACATGTATGTAACTAAGTACACACACACACACACACACAAATATAATCATATGTGTATGCTATTCTTTTATTCCTTTATTTGTTTCAGTCAGTTGACTGCGGCCATGCCGGAACACTGCCCTCAGTCGAACAAATCGACCCCAGGATTTATTCTATCGGTCGCTTTTGCCGAACCGCTAATTTGCGGGGAAGGTAACACACCAGCATGGATTATCAAGCGATGGTGGGGGAACAACACAGACACACCAAACATATACACACACATATATAATATATATATATATATATATATATATATATATATATATATATATATATATATTATATACGGCGGGCTTCTTTCAGTTTCCGTCTACCAAATCCAGTCACAAGGCTTTGGTCGGCCCAGGCTTATAGTAGAAGAAACTTGCCCAAGGTGCTATGCAGGGGACTGAACCCGGAATCATGTGATGGTTAGCAAACACTCCTGCACCTATATGTATACACACACACACGCATACACACACACACACACACACACACACACATATATATATATATATATCTCTTATTATAAAAGGCAGATTTTATCTGCCTCCCTTGGGAGTTATAGAAATCTACAATATAGGATTTGTTCAATTACAATTTACCTAGCATTTTAAGAGTACAATGCATCGCGTCATGCCAGGTCCGTTTTTAAATTTAAACTCCAATTAAGCAAAATTTACAGAAAACTCACATTCTGGTGTGTGTGTCGAATGCTTTTCTTAGTCTGGTTTACACACACGCAAACGCACACACACAGTGTGCAACGAATAAAATGAAAGTAAATAGCGACAGAGTGATTTGAGGAAGACTAAACTGAAATAAAAAAAACACAGCAAACAGAAACAAATAAATACATAACCATTTACTCCTCACACAATTTCTTCATTAGAATTTACCTAAGATTTTTCAGAGTACTTCAGTGGGTGATGCCATAAAAAATTTCTTTCAATTTTACCACCAATTAAGACAAAATTCGAGAAAACTCAATATTTTAACATATCACTCCGAAAGCATTGATGTACATGTGTGCGTGCGTGAGTGTGTGTGTGTCATTCCTCACACACACGCATACACATACATATACAACTACATACAACTACATACACATACAACTACATACAAACACGTGTGTGTTTGTTATTAGTAAAAAAGGCGCGCAAAACTCAACTCACTTATCATTCCAACACATTTGCAAAGACACACGGACGGACAGAAAAGGTAAATGGTTTTTATTTTACTCTGTATATATTTTATATATAATATTATATATAGATATATGTATATATAATTGCAGTATGAAAGTGTTTATGTATAAACAGACGACACTTATATATAGTTACCAAGCCGCCCGAATTTACCTATTCATATTTAAATGAGAATATCAGAGCAAATCTCTTTAGTAAATTCGTGAAAACACGTATTATACTTCGTAAACTTCAACTACAGTTTTGTACAAAAATCGAAGTGTAATTTTAATTCCGTGAATTATGGGAGATTTTTTTCCGAACTTTGTTCCTATTGTGTTTCAAAATTTGTAATTCTGACAAAAAATGGATACGAATTTCATTATATCAAGCAGCGAGTCAGAATTCGAAGGATTTTCTACTGAAGACCTTCATAAATCTAACTCTATGACTGAAAATAAAAAGCATCTTTATATAAGAGTGAAGTTGTGTGTCTGTCTCCTACGATTTAGATTCCTAACTACTCCCACATTTTGCGGTGCAGTTTAACCAAAAGCGGGTATCTTATAGTCGTGATTCATATCGAGCCCTTCTGGGTATTAGCGTGCGTCTACGATGAGTCTACGATTTAAAAAATTTACCATCATATTTTTCCATTTTAATGCATTTTTTTCGCTTTTATATAAGGGAAGTAACTCTCTAAAAATATCTACGATGTGTCAACGATTTAAAAAAAAATTTACCTTAATTTTTTTTCAATTTTTAATGCATTTTTTGCTATTTTTTGGCTATAACTCTCTAAAAATGCTTATATATTTATTTCCCTTACAATCCGAGCAACGCCGGGCGATACTGCTAGTATATATATATAGCAGGAGTGGCTGTGTGGTAAGTAGCTTGCTAACCAACCACATGGTTCCAGGTTCAGTCCCACTGCGTGCATCTTGGGGCAAGTGTCTTCTACTATAGCCCCGGGCCGACCAATGCCTTGTGAGTGGATTTGGTAGATGGAAACTGAAAGAAGCCTGTCGTATATATATATATATATATATGTGTGTGTGTGTGTGTGTGTGTGTTGTGTTGTGTGTCTGTGTGTCCCCCTAACATTGCTTGACAACACGATGCTGATGTGTTTACGTCCCCGTCACTCAGCGGTTCGGCAAAAGAGACCGATAGAATAAGTACTGGGCTTGCAAAGAATGAGTCCCGGGGTCGATTTGCTCGACTAAAGGCGGTGCTCCAGCATGGCCGCAGTCAAATGACTGAAACAAGTAAAAGAGTATATATATTGAAAACAGTGCGTGCATGTATGTATGCGTATACGTGAGTGTGCATAATATAGGAAAGATGGTCTGCGCGCGCAAGTGTTTGTGTGTGTCTGTACGTCTATGTGCCTGTGTCTGTCTTAGTGTTTACTAATGACGTCTGCTGTGTGTGTATACATATGTGAGTGCGCATACACGTTGCACATGCGCACGCGCAGCAGACGTATTTATTGTTGCTGTCAATATGGTATATTTATTTTTTTACTGCTAATTTCTCCATTCGAATTTCAATATATTCTGTAGAATCTTCAGACTGACGAATGTTATTCTTTATGATTACGGGACAGTTAGCACGTGAGTTATCACGTGACGGCCATTACTTAAATCATTACGTTGGCGGGTGTTAAGAGACGCAGTGAAAAGAACGATCCTTACAATACGATCATTATTATGTAACAGTCATTCCGTGAGAATGACTACGTAGCGATCATTCTGTGACATTCATTATATGATGTGGATTTCGTGATGCTCATTATATTTTGGTCATTTCGTAAGGATTATTACTTCATTACTTCATAATCCTTTCTATTATAGGCACAAGGCCTGAAATCTTGGCGAGGGAGCCAGTCGATTAGATTGACCCCAGTACGCAACTGGTACTTAATTTATCGATCCCCGAAAGGATGAAAGGCAAATTTGACCTCGGCGGAATTTGAACTCAGAACGTAACGGCAGACGAAATACCTATTTCTTTATTACCCACAAGGGGCTAAACTTAGAGGAGACAAACAAGGACAGACATAGGTTTAAGTCGATTAGATTGACCCCAGTGCGGAACTGGTACTTAATTTATCGTTCCCCGAAAGGATGAAAGGCAAAGTTGACCTCGGCGGAATTTGAACTCACAACGTAACGAAATACCGCTAAGCATTTCGTCCAGCGTACTAACGATTCTTTTTTTCTTTACTGCCCACAAGGGGCTACACATATAGGGGACAAACAAGGACAGACAAAGGGATTAAGTCGATTATATCGACCCCAGTGCGTAACTGGTACTTATTTAATCAACCCCGAAAGGATGAAAGGCAAAGTTGACCTCGGCGGAATTTGAACTCAGAACGTAACGGCAGACGAAATACCGCTAAGCATTTCGTCCAGCTTGCTAACGATTCTGCCAGCACGCCGCCTTACTTCATTACTTTATAATGATAACATAATCATAACTTTATATTCTTTACGTTGCGGTTATTACTTGTACCTGATGGCCATTATATGACGGTCATTACGTACGATCATTACAAGGTATCTTTCATATTTTACTTGTTTCAGTCATTGGACAACGGCGATGCTGGGACACCAACTTTGTGGGCTTATTCGAAGAAACCGAACCCAGTACCTATGTGGGCTTTCAGGTCTGATAATTATTGTATCGGACTCTTTGACCCAACCACTAACTTACGGGACATTAACAAACCAACACTGGTTGTCAAACGGTAGCGACGAACGAAAACAAACCTACACTCGCATACAAACACACAAGCACACCAACTCACACACACACACACATACACACACACAATATATATATATATTATATATAAATATATATATATATATATATACATATGTGTATGTATATATATATATGTGTATATATATATATATATATATATATATATAATTTATATATAGAGGGACATAATTATAACATACATGCCAGGAGGCATTATATATACATGCCAAACGCTAAGAGGGACAATCAGTCATTTCTACCAAAAATATTACTAATCCCACCGAATGCAACTTTTCAAAGTAAGACATTTAAAAATATAGGCCTGTATCACAGTGATTTCATACTTACGTAATCATCAGCAGGCCTGAATGTATTATTTATAATACATTCAGGCCTGCTGATGATTACGTAAGTATGAATCACTGTGATACAGGCCTATATTTTAAATGTCTTACTTTGAAAAGTTGCATCGGTGGGATTAGTAAGTAATTTTTGGTAGAAATGACTGATTGTCCTCTTAGCGTTTGGCATGTATATATAATGCCTACTGGCATGTATGTATAATATGCCCTCTCTATATAAATTAATATGTTCAATAAGAAATAATTATTTTCGAAATTTTTCTCTTATGAGGTTTTTACGCTATCTACCTGACAATTTCTTGTTAAGTTTTCCTATTAAGTAGTTGTCCTTAATTGCAAAATATATATATAGATATATATTACATATATATATATAGTCGAAATTTACAGAAAAACAAAAGATAAAGACAGGTGTATAAACAACAAGCAGGGTATTAGTTTGATGCTCAGGAAGTGAGAAA
>NW_021826053.1:7500-10000 GCF_006345805.1 Octopus sinensis | reverse complement strand
TATGTAATTCAAAATATAAATAATAATAAACCACAAAATAATTTTTATTTTTCGGAATGAAAGAAAAAAGTAAGAGTCAGGTGGAAAATAATGTTCATTTTTGTATTCTTCCGCTTTATATTTGGAAAGTTTCCTCCTACTTTTTTCATTGCGAAGTCTTTGATCAGATCCTCAAAATTAATCTTAGGTAACACATCTACTTCTATATCTAGTAGAGATATAAAACATCCAGCTTACCTTGTGAGTATTTATATGAAAGGTGAAAGGTCTGAGGAAAAGTAGAAATACCAGATAGCTGGAATGAGGGAATGAAAGTAGTATTGCTGAAAATTCAGGTGAAGGAACTTGGAGATGTATACATGTTAATAAGGGGAATGTTGGCACAGGAAAAGAGGGAGAAACTCGAAAAAATATATGAGATAAAATTTGGGGACTTTGTGATTTTGCAGTGAAATAGGAAAAAGGACAAGTAAATGATGTTGACTGATGGGGCAGTTAACATCACTTTCACCCCTCATTATCATCCTTTTTCTCATCTTATACGATTATTTTTTTGATGTTTTGTGTCCCCAATGTATTGCAGTGTCCCCTCTGTGTAAAACCGTATGGTGAATAAAAAAAATCGTAGTCGTTCTGATGGGATTTTAAATATACTTCAACTAAGATAATGGATGCTCAGCTGAGCATTATGATCATTAATGTCTAAAATATACGCATCAGGAAAGATTCACTCAATAAAGTTTATTTTAGCAAGTTTCAGATGATTTAATTTGTGCCGTAAACCATTTACAATTTCTGTGATGCCCCCACCTCTGCTGGGAGAGACCTTCTCTCGAATTACAATCGGGCTGGTGGAGATGCAGCAACAGGGCGCCAGGACGAAGTAGGGGCAGGCGATAGAAGGGAACAACAACTTCACATATGGAAGCGAAACTCATAGAGAATCGAGTTCTTGATTTCTGGAGTGCTTCTCAACCGGGGTCAATATGACCCTGGGGAGCGGGACCCACATAAGATTTTCCTGTTAAAGTTTATCTGCAATAAATTGGTTATATTTCTACAATGCACAAAATATTTTAACAATATGTTAATTCAATTTCCAATAGTATTTAATTATAAAACTAATCTTTCAATCTTTCAATCTTTCAATCTTTTAATCTTTTAATCTTTTAATCTTTACTTGTTTCGGTCATTAGACTGCTGCTACGCTGGGGCACCGTCTTGAAGAGCTTTTTAGTCGAATAAATCGACCACATTACTAATGTTTTTTTTTTTTTAATTACGTCTGGTACCTTTTTAAAATATATATAGGCGCAGGAGTGGCTGTGTGGTAAGTAGCTTGCTAACCAATCACATGGTTCCGGGTTCAGTCCCACTGCGTGGCATCTTGGGCAAGTGTCTTCTGCTATAGCCCCGGGCCGACCAAAGCCTTGTGAGTAGATTTGGTAGACGGAAACTGAAAGAAGTCCGTCGTATATATGCATATATATGTATGTGCGTGTATGTTTGTGTGTCTGTGTTTGTCTCCCTAGCATCGCTTGACAACTGATGCTGGTGTGTTTATGTCCCCGTTACTTAGCGGTTCGGCAAAAGAGACCGATAGAATAAGTACTGGGCTTACAAAGAATAAGTCCCGGGGTCGAGTTGCTCGATTAAAGGTGATGCTCCAGCATGGCCGCAGTCAAAATGACTGAAACAAGTAAAAAAAATAAAATAAAATAAAATAAAATAAAATTATAAATATTACATTTCTAAATCTCTCAGAGAGATTTATACAGTAGCAGCACGGTAAAGTGATGGTTTGTTGTCAACTTTGAAAACATAAGGACACAGTACGCTTGTGTCACATGGCCGACTGGAAACGGTGATTCCTGGGGCTAAATAGCAGTAACATTCTTCCCTTTACTCAATTCTCATTACCAGTCATCATTCGTTCCCAAAAATGTTCATTCGTGAGACGTGACAGCAAAGAAGAGCACACATTCACTCTCTGCACGCGATTAGACTCAGAAAGTTTGTGAGGAACCCATTGACCCAATTTGCTGACTTTTCCGATGGCACACAGGTGTCGATGAATGGTTAAATGACCAAATCTAAGCTTCTCTGCTAGTTCCTCAACAATTACGATGGAGTTTTGTGCCACCAGGGTTTGCAGGACGTCCTCGTCTAGCTCTACAGATCTTCCAGGATGAGACTTGTCTTCTAGGCTGTATTTTCCGGCTCAGAATTTCTGAAACCACCACTGAAACTGGCTTACGCTTAATGTCCGATCCACATATACTGCATTAATATTCCTCGCACGTTCCGTTGCATTGTTGCCTTTATTGAACTCATAAAGCAAAATATGCCAAATATGCTCCTTTGTCACTTCTATTATAGCTTTGAAAAAATAACTGCTAAAATCGAACTGCACTCTTCAAAACTAGCACTAAGAATAAGCAGAAGGTAAAATTACTACCTGTTTTTAAAGCAAGTTGATGCAGGTAGTTTATTCCATCCC
>NW_021826053.1:0-2500 GCF_006345805.1 Octopus sinensis | reverse complement strand
GTTAAATTTGGGGACTTTGTGGTTTTCGCAGAAAATTAGGAAAAAAAGGACAAGTAAGTGATGTTGACTGATGGGGCAGTTAACATCACCTTTATCTCTCATTTTCACCCTTTCTCTCATTTTATCGTACAATAATTTTTTTTGATGTTTTGTGTCCCCAAAGTGTTGTAGTGTCCCCTCTATGTAAGACCTTTATGGTTAATAAAACATCACAGTATTCGACGAGGTGCTGAAAAAGTTGTTGTGATTTTAGTTTTGATCACGTGATTTTGATTGTCTCGATTGCTGTTATATGCCTGCACTGCGACTGCGCAGAGTTCTGTTCTGTTTGCAGACGACATGTTCAGCGTTGATCTTTAGTTAGTCAAGAATGTAGCAACTCGCTGCATAAAACTGTTACTGCGTTGAAGTTTGGCTTTGCTTACAATTTAGCAACCTTTGTTTGTATTGTATATTGCTGTAATTTTAGTCGATTAAAACCTTTTAAACTTTGATATTCGAGTTTGGGTTTATAACAGAGTAACACGAAAGAGACGAAAACTGAAAACTACGGAAACACAGAACTCTTCAAGCTCCGCACAAACATCCGTAGCCATTTTGAAAATAATCTATTCGCTTAACGAACGCATAAACTATAAATTCGTAAATGGATTCTTTTATGGAATAACGAACGTATTTTACTTTCTTCCTCCATTTTTATATTAATTTTGTTTCAGTCATTGGACTGCGGCCGTGCTGGAGCACCACCTTGAAAGGTTTACTTAAACAAATCGACCCCAGTATTTTATTTTATCTGTATATCTGGTACTTATTTGTTTTGTCGATATATGTAACTGAAACGCTAAATTACAAGAATGTAAACAAACCAGGACCGGAGAATTTTTAGCCAAATCTATCGACCTCTGTACGTTTTTTTAAGCCTGGTACTTATTCTGTCGGTCTTGCTTTGTCGACCCCTAATTTAAGGGGAGACATAGACACACCAGCACTGCTTGACGACATGGATAAACATAGGCACAAACACACACAATACGACGGGCTTCTTTCAGTTTCCACCAACACAGTAGGATTGAACCTGGAACCCTGTGGTTCGGAAGCAAGCTTATAACCACACAGCCACGCCTGCCCCTATATATATATGTACGCGCGTGTGTGTGCGCATGTGCATGATTGTGTGTGTGTGTGTATTGACACACATATATATATACACATATATACATGTGTGTATACGAGTGTAAACTGGTGGTGGCGGAAAAAGTGTAGCTGCACCCTTGGTGAGACGTGATGGGCATGGATAGAGGAATGTCTGACTTACCTATAATCCCTACCAAACACATCACTCCCCACATTCCTTATTCATAGTTTCCTCTTCCATATACACCTCCTTCTCTTTCTTTCCCTCTTTCTATCACTTACTTAAAGTTATATATATATATATATATATATATATATATATATATATATATATTGCATGTATGTATGTGAATATATAGATACCTATACACATATATACATGTATATATGTAAATGTATATGTATTTCTACAGATTGTGTATACGTGCGTATATATGTATATATATGTATATATGCGTATGTGTTTATATATGTGTATTATACATACATACATACATATATATATATATATAAACGTGTGTGTAAATATACATGTATGTATATATATGCATATATATATATACATATGTGTATATATGTATGTGTGTGTACACACACGCACACACACACATATATACACACACACACACACACACACACATACACACACACACACACATATATATATATATATATATATATATATATATATATATATATATATTCATACACATATTATATGTAGCTGGTCAGTGACTGCTAGGATTGTGCTCGAATAAGGGTGCATTGAAAAGGAGCAGTGTTAGAACTCCCTTCTCCTGCCGTTCCCCACTCTCGCCCCCCCCCCACTTCTCACTTCGTTAAAAGCATATATATGTTTTTAAATGCAAACATGTGTGTTCACACGTATTAGATTTCACACACATAAATTCGCAAACGCAACATATACACCCACACAAGTGGATATGCACAATACGTACACACACATTTCTACATATACATGTACTCATATAAGGATATATATATGTGTGTGTGAGAGTGTGCATGTATATATATGTATGTATTTATGTGTATATATGTATATACATGTATATATATATAGGCTTCTTTCAGTTTCTGTCTACCAAATCCACTCACAAGGCTTTGGCCAGCCCATGGCTATAATAGAAAAAACTTGCCCAAGATGCTCACCACACAGTCACTCCTGCGCCTATATATACATACGTACATATATACATACATACATACAGATATATACCACACACACACCACACACACACACACACACGCACATATAATATATATATATATACCCACACACTTACCCGCCCATACACACACAGAAATACACACAAACACACAACGCAATCATAGCAACAAACTACAT
>NW_021826052.1:0-13826 GCF_006345805.1 Octopus sinensis | reverse complement strand
GTACTGTGTATTAAATTGTGCATAAAGTATGAATAGTATATGTAAATTAAATTTCAATATGAATGCTATTATAAAGTGCCTTCGTAATCATCGTATTCCAATTTCCTTCTCTTTCAATGAATAGTAGATGAGCGACTATCTTTTGATACGAACACAACACAGGCTACACTTTCAGGCTTTTTCGATAAAATTTTCAGGAATAACCTAATAGGTTTACTATTAATTCCATGAAATATTCACGGGTCCCGTTAGTTGTTATTATTATCATCCTTATTATTATTATTATTATTAATTATTATTATTATTATTATTATTATTATTATTATTATTATTATTATTATCATCATCATCATCAGATTATTATATTATTATTATTATTATTATTATTATTTTATTATTATTATTATTATTATTATTATTATTATTATCATCATTGTTGATGTTATTATTATTTTTTCCTTCTTCAAATTTTCTTCCGTTTCCCGCCGGGTGTTTTCCGTACACCTAGGGCAGAGAAGCTCATTGTATGCATTCCCAGATTACGCACGCAAATTCACAGATAAAATATCTATTTAAAAAATTAATAAATAAATAAATTCATAGCAGCCCATACCATCAAGGTGACAAATAAACGAAACTCAATACACCCATTATGACTACCCGCCTCATAAGAGTACACTAGACACATGCATCTCAGCCATATGTGCATGTCATGGTGATCTCATATCAAGCGTATGATCTTGCAGGTGGGGCCCAGTTAGAATTTTCTTCATGTCGAATAGCCCATTCCGGTCAAAAGGTCCCTGAATAAGGTTTGTTTAAGGATGATGAACAAAACACCCATGTTTCCAGTCGTGAGTTATTCAAATTCCAAAGAATTCCTCTCAACACATGGCTATGATGCTCACCCACTACTTCTGCTTGTGATCAGAGATGCACATATCGTCAGCCACTAAAGGACATGCTCAACTGGTTAAGGTCAAGAAACCGACAAGCAAATCTGCGGTATTGGGCAGATTATTTATCGTAGCCCATCTTTTATACCAAGATAAAACAATATACATGATAATACTTCCAATATTATTATATGAAAACTCACAGCTTATTTTGCTGGGTATGATGGAAAATGTAATTTATTATTATTATCATTATTATTATATTATTATTATTATTATTATTATTATTATTATTATTATTATTATTATTATTATTATTACTTTCATTAGCATCGTCTTCCAATTCTGTAGATTATTACGAACCGGCCGAATCGTTAACACGCGGGATGAAATGCTTAGCGGTATTTTGCCCGCTACAACGTTCTGAGTTCAAATTCTGCCGAGGTCGACTTTGGTTTTCATCCTTTCGGTGTCGATAAATTAAGTACCAGTCAAGTATTGGGGTCGATGTAATCGACTACTCCCCTCCCCCAAATTTCAGGCTTTGTGCCGATAGTAGAAAATACTACTACTACTACTACTACTACTACTACTACTACTACTACTACTACTACTATAATTATTACTCATTTTGTTCATCCTCTACAAGTACAGGTGTATTCATTATTATTTTATTTATTTTATTCAAGTATAGAAAATTTGCAGCATGTCTGACAATTCCAGAGCTTTTTGAACTTATTTTGTGCATGGCTTTTGGCTCACCCCACTCGCAGTCATCATTGCCTCTGGGTTTGGCCCCTTTTTACTTTTTGTTTAAATATCTGTTCGCTATTTTGGAGCTTTAATTCCCATAGATGAAATCTATCCTGGGATGTCACCAATTTCAGTCCGGAATTTCAGAAAATGAATCAGTACAAGAACTGTGAGCTGCACCTAAAAATCCATTTCAGTAAATGTTTCCACACAGAGTAGGGAACGATTCTGAAGCGGAGAAAGTTGATTAAATTATAAATAAGAAATACTTTTCTTTTCTTTTCGTTTTCATTTAAAAAAAATTTTTTTGTTTGTTTTTTTGGACAGACATCGTATTTCAAGAATGGGAGCATTGTGTGCAAAACTTAAGTCATCAAGTGGTTTAAATTGTCCAACAGCCTAATTGTGCATATATGTATATGTATATATGTATGTATATATACATATATAATTATGCATTACATGAAAGCTTGTCTATTTCTTTTATAACACATATACACACACACGCACACACACACACACACACATAAACATATATATCATATCATGCTGGGACCCCCTTTAGTCATGACTGACCATGGAATTGCACCTAGAAAGTTACCGTCCAAGGTACAAGTCCGAGCAAGGTTGTTTACGGAAGACCAGCAGTCACCCATGCATACCAGCCTCCCCTCTCCACGCCACCAGTGTTGTCCGAGGGAAAGGCAAAGTCCGATACACCTTGGCACCAATGACGTCGCAACTCATTTCCACAGCTGAGTTAACTGGAGCAACGTGAAATAAAGTGTCTTGCTCAACAACACAACATGCAGCCGCCCGGTCCTGGATTCGAACTCACAACAGACACTCTAACCACTGAGCCATGCGCCTTCATCATAACTATATATATATATATATATATATATATATACTACATATATATATATATATATATATATATATATATATATTATATATATATATATATATACATATATATATATATATATATATATTATATATATATATTATATAAATATATATATATACATACATATATATATATATATATATATATATATATATATATATATATATATATATAATATATATATATATATAATATGAGGCAGACAGAAAAAAAGAAGACAGAGACAGACAATCAGGAACAGACAGACAGACAGACGGAGACAGAGATCATGATAAGAAGAAACACGAAAGTCACAGCACCAAGATATAGATTCTATGTGTAAGTGGAAATATACATGTATATCCGCACACATGTAAATACATACATATGTGCACACACACACACATATACATATACATATATATACACACACAACATATATATATATATATATACACATACACAGACACAGACACATACATAAGCACACACATATATACATATATATATGCATATGCATGTATATATATAGATACGCACATACACATATACATAATGCTTATATATAGAAATGGAAGGTGGTGGTGGTGGTGGTGGTGGTGGTGAGAGAAATAGTGAAAGTGAGAGAGAATGTCAGAAGAAGATTAAGTCTGTGTCTATGTGTATGTAATTAGTGCACGGCATTTCATTTATGGTTGTTTGATTGAACAAACGACTGGAAAATTTGTTAACCAATTTAATGTTGAGTCGTTCGTTTTCTTTAATTGTGCGTCTGGATAGTATAGCTAGGGTATGTAATTACACTTAGTATTATAAAAGAGAACGTCGAAGTGTTTACTATATTTTGAGTCAGCATACTGGTGGTTTATATTCAGATGTATGGGGGTTAAGGAAGAGCTAAGAATGACCTTCCATACACAAACGTGCGCGCATGCATATATATTCGTCAGAGTGGTGAAATGAAACTTGTATGTATTCTAGAATGTAGTCGCTTGTGCTTACACAAAGGAAATATTGGTAATAGTTATAACTAAAGTTTTGAAGACAAAAATGCTTATTATTATTACAGAGATATCCTTCAAGAATGGTGAATAGCACAATCAATGGAGGATCAGATAAAATAGTCTGACCTACGTCTGAAAGTGTTGAGAGAAAACAAAAAAAAAAAAAACAGACAGGAAAAGAAAGAAATCTAGACCAAGGTTGAGCCAAAGACTGAAGGAATTCATTATAGTTGTTATTGCTATGGTGGTATTAGTGGTAATACTGACAGCGATGGCGGTGGGGGAGGAGGAGGGGAGGAGGAGGTGGTGGTAGTGGTAGTGGTGGTGCTGCTGCTGTTGATGGCGTAGCTCCAAGTCAGCTGTAATCATACAGACCCTTAAGCATTCAGGATTCAGAAGGACACGTGTTGTGACCGATAGATCTTTTGTTCCAGATACATCCATGCCTCCAGAAGCCTTTAAGCTGTCTTTTGGTTTTTATTAGAAATAGCAATCAAATCGTCATTCGAGTTTTGTAACATGCTATGAAATGGATGTATTGCTAAATTTATTGCACTTAGGGCTAGAGTAGTTCTTCAGAGCAGTTGTTGAATCTGTGCATGTATATGGAGATCCGACTTGGACTCTCACCAAGAGACTCAAGTGCATGCTGGGTAGTGCCTACACCAAGATGTTACGTGCAGTGTTCTACATCTCTTAGAGGGAGCACCCAACAAAACAACAGTTATATGGGAATGTACCAACCCTCTCATCAACCATCCAAGAGCGAAGATTGAGGTTTGCTGGTCACTGCTGGAAAAGTAAAGAACTGAAAAACCACGGAAGATGAATATACAACAGCTTGCAGAAGATGCTGGATGCCAAATTGAAGACTAAAAACACTAATGGAAGAAGATCGGGAAAGATAGGGACAGGTCGTCAGGCTGGCCCAGGAGCGAGATTTTTTTCCCACGTGAGTTCCGGACCCAGTAATGAACTCATTTGTATACAGCCAATCAGAGCTCACCTTGACCTTGTTGTCAAGTTAACAAAGACACTCTACCGAGTAAACTCAAGAGGAAGAACGGTGTCGTAAGTCGACCGATCGCCAAGTTATGCCGGATTTTAGAAGGGGACCAGTAATTAGATAGAACTGCAGCTATACCTTTTATCGGATTTTGTTAGGGTCCCATATGGTAAAGATGTGGTTGGGAAAATGTGGGTAGATGGTGATGTGCTAGCAACCCTCTCCTCTTATTGTTTTTCAAAGTAAACAACAAAAAATAACTATGGCAGAGGCAGCCCTGGTTGAAACAAGAACAAGATCAAGAAGCATTATTAAAAGAGAAAAGAAGTATGGTCATTCCTTACCCAAGTGACCTTATCTTATCGTCCATCACTTGCTATGCGCTCATAGATTAGTTTGATTGTTGAGATCTGATTGGCTGTATGCAAATGAGTTCATAACTAGAGTCCGGAACTCTCATGGGAAAAAAATTTCGCGGCCCGGGCAATCAGCCTGACAGGATGATGCCTCCAAGAAGAGAAGAGAAGCAATATTGGTTTCAAATTTTGACGCAAGGCTAGTATTTTCGAGGAAGAAGGCTAGTCGATTACATCGACACCCCTTCCCCGCCAGTGCTCAATTGGTGCTTATTTTATCGATCATGAAAAGATGGAAGGCAAAGTCGACTTCAGCGGGATTTGGACTCAGAACGTAAAGACGGATGAAATGCCGCTAAGCATTTTACCCGACGTGCTAACGATTCTGCTAGCTCACCGCCCTGTATAGAGGGCAATGTGGCAATCAATCTTCGTGACTTTTCGCCCGCTCTCTATTTGTTCTATTTGTCTGGTTAACCGTTCTTACTATTTGATAAGGTGATTAATTGACAAAACTTTTACAGCTCTTGTACCGAATCACTGCGCTCTGATTTCAAGTTCAAACGAAATCAGCTTCACCTTTCATCCTTCCACAGTCGATGAAAAGACAAGAAAAGGCAAAAAAAAAAAAAAGTATCTGTCCAGGGATGGTTCGGCCACGTTTACGTTAATTCAGGAACAGGTAATTCAGTTGATCAAACAACTGAATCCTCGTCGTCGAATGACAGAGATCCACCATCAGCGCACACTTGTTGACGTGTTACTGTGAAATAATTTTAGCCACACTATATTCTCTGTTTTATTACAGAAAATAATGTTTATATCAACTTGGTTATAGCGTAGCACTCCTTTAATGATAAATACTTTGATATTGTTTTTAAATTCTAGAGTTGTATTTCTAACAACATAAACGATGTTTAATGTGTCAATTATTTTATGACAGGTGCGCTGGTTGACAGAATCAATATACTGCTGGACAAATGTTTTCTCTGGACAAATGCTTTCTCTTAGTTACGTACCTCTACGTTCTGAATTCAAATCGCGCTCAAGATGACTCTAGCCGTTCATCCTTCCCAGACCGATTAAATACATACCAATCAAGTACTAAGTTCGATTAAATTAATTATACCCATTCACCAGTCCGTAACCTTGTGTGTGGGCATATGTAGGTGTGTGTAGATAGATAGATAGATAGATAGATAGATAGATAGATAGATAGATAGATAGATAGATAGATAGATAGATAGATAGATAGATACATGGTGGCTGCCCCCTCGTTATCGAGTATGGCCATTGCACGAAGCTTAATCAATGTTGTTATCGTGCAATGCCTGTGCATGAAGATTTTTTTTTAAAGTGAGGAAATGCTGTGCACTGAGTCAATCCCACTCACTAAGCAACAGCAGCCATAATCCGAAAAGAAGAACAAGTCAACATCATCGGTAACCACTGAGCCGCAGGTTTTATGTCGGAGTTATCCCAGTTACCTGAGTTACCTTCTCCTAGAAGGATGCCCTAACAAAGGCTAGGAGTCCTTCACTCCCAATGGTTTAACCGCGCGATCGGGTATTCAGTCCGATTATTTCTATGTCCCCGCGCATGATACAGCCTTAAGACATTTATTGGATGGCCGTTGACTCTCAAGAGTTCCTCTGCCCTTTGACGGGTTTTGTTTTTCATCCCGCAGGGTGTCCAATAAACACCCTCCTCACCAAGCAAGCTTGGTGGGGTTGCCGGTTTAGTCAGCGACGACCCGACCATGCAACAGGTTGTACTGGATTACATGTTACCAGTAGCACTCGAAAAATAGATAGATAGTACATACATACATACATACATACATACATGCATACATACATACACAACTGGTTTATATAATAGTGTAAACATTATAGCAAATGAACTGAAAAGAGTGCACGTGGTTATATGGGTAAGAATCTTGTTTCGCAATTGCATGAATCGGGTTCGACTCCACTCGTCATTACCTTCGTAGAGTTTCTTCTACCTTAGCTCCAGATTGACTCAAGAAACAAATAAGATAAATAGAACATTATTAGAGGCCCTTCTTAGCAGCATACTAGAACAAGCCATCTGGTTTAATACCATCACCGACTGGCCCTTCAGTGCATTAGCAGTTCCTTATTTTGCAAAAACTTAACCAAGATCTCTGGTCTGAAAATAGCTTAGAATTCCTTCACTTTCCGCCATTAGTTTTCTCTTGAACTTTGTAGACACATCAGCATGACCGCTGCCCTTTCAAGACTGATTAAACCCTATAAAAATAAATCTAATATTTGCATCAATAACTCGTTGGACAAGAGGGTTTCCATATCGCTCCCTTTGTCTTTTTATTTCCATTCTTACTATTACAGCTTCTAGGCAATCTTCTGACCTTTTTGTAGCTTTCTAACAAATTCTTCATTTCTCCGCTGCCTAATAGGAATATCCGAAATATTACTCTCTATTTCAGCTGATGTTTCAACAAGGCATCACTTAGTTACAAATTTCAATCTGATTCTTACTGAGACAGACCATAACTAATTGACCAATTCTAGTGACTGCCATTTTGTTCCAAATTTAAGTTGGCTGAAAAGTTGGATGAATTAAGTTTAATTTCTAATTTTATATTGATCATCTATTGATCATCTTAGAATATACTCGGCCGTTCGAGCAAAGTTCTTCAAAAGACTTTACGGATATGTTGATAAATTGTGGCCAATGTTTAGTGAAGAGAATACTATGTGTTTATGATAACCCAAGTGTATCTATCATAAGACGTCCTAGTTAAACTAATGAGACTGTTCACTTAATCTCACAGTCGTTATAACCATGTATTAAGTCACAAACGATCGGGGATTTCGCTTCATGAGCAAAATATTAGTTGTTTCTATGATAACTAATAGCTGCTTCATTGAACATGCTGTTTCACGCAAACAGAGAATTCGTATTTTATATAATACAAATAAATTTGATTTATCAAATGTGTTTTCGTCTGCAAATAACTGGCGAAGGTGGCGAGCTGGCAGAATCGTTACCGAGCCGAGCAAAATGCTTAGCAGCATTTCGTCTGTTTTTTAGGTTCTGAGTTCAAATCCCGCTGTGGTCGACTTTGCCTTTCATCCCTTCTGGGTCGATAAAATAAGTACCAGTTGAGCACTGGGATCGACCTAATCGACTTACTCCTTTCCCTTGAAATTGTTGGCTTTGTGCTAAAATTTGAAACAAATAGTTGCTAGCTGGTTTTCTTTTATCTACCAAAATGACTTTAGTAATAAAATCGTTCTTTTTTTTTTCTTTTCGCATTTTTCAATTCTAGTACGGACCCGTAGACTTAGATGAAAAAACGTCATAAAAGATCACAGTAGATGTATTTATGTAGAGTTCATGGAAGCGTTTGGTGTTGGTTCTATTAAATAAATACATTTTAAAAAAAGATTGTTAATGGATGGAAGCCAAAATACATTATTCGTAACGTGGACTCTGGAACCAGTGGGAATGAAAAAGTAGAAATTCCTCGGAGAAGAAACCTATCTCGAATACCAGGTGGTATTTGAACTCAGAACACTAAGATTTTCAACAAACTATGTAAAGCATCCATACAATTCAACCAATTCACTGTCTGGAATTGGAGTTTTTTTTTTTTCTTTCTAGTTTTTATCGATCCCAAAGGATTAAAAGTAAAGATGGTCTCGGTGAGATTTAAACTCAATTTGCTGAAAGTCGGAACAAATACCACAGCGCATTCAGATAGACGCCCTAACAACTCCGCCATTTTGCCACTTTTCCCAAGACGCTGCATGCGTTTTTACTATCTGTTGATCTGTTGTTAAAGCATTTGACACCTTTTCTTCTGCAGAGTTTTCTTCGTCTGTCGATACTGAACCGTTTAACCCAACAAGTGTTGATAGTAATCATTACATCTCATATCTATGTGGTCGCTTGAGAGATATTTGGCTGCTAATTCTAACAGGTTCAGTGTCTACACAGTGGCTTCTTTCTTAGTACATATATACCTACGTGTTTAACTGTTTGTCGGTTGCAACGATGATATCTATTGTACCTGCTATTGATGATGACGTTAACGTTTAACGCCATTTTAACTGGGACGACCAACCGTTCTTCCACCTTGCAGCTTTGCTTCTTTAAAACATTAGTGTGAGATCTAAGAAACATTTGGCTGTTAATTATAGCCAGTCGAGAAAAGAAAAGCATCTTACACTCTAGCATTCAGTCTCTCAAGAATTACATACTCCTCCAACAGGTACTACACCGCTTGATCTTCACGGCGTGGCAACGCCACACACACACACACACACGCTCAACATACAACACAACGCTCAGAAATACTCATAAACTGCCGCTATATTGATAATTTAAAGGTTTCCTTTTGTTTGAAAGAGCGCTTATTTATTTATCTATTTAATTACCTTTTCTTGTGTTTTACTTCCTTTTTCTTTTATCTTCATTTTTTTTTTTTTTTTTTTGCCTTCTTCTCGTTTTATTCAATTTCTTTCATCGTTTCTTGATTATGTTTCTCAAATGTTAAAAGAGATAGGATCTTTGTCTTACTTTAAAACACTCTCTTATGGAATTCATCTAATTCTTCCGAAAATGGAATTTTACTTCCTGCATACTCAAACACACACTTACATATGCATTATATGCATGAGTATGTGTGTGTGTGTGTGTGGTGTGTGCGTATGTGTATGTGTATACATGTGCGTATGTATTAATATATGTATGTGTGTGTCTTTGTAATACGCATATATGTATATAAATAAATAGATATATGTATGTATATGGATATATATATATGTGTATGTATATATATATATATATACACAAATATGTATGTGTATACATATATATATATATACAGACACACACATACATATACTCATATATACATCTACAAATGTATATATATATATATATATAAATATATATATATATACACTCACACACATACACACACACATATATAAATATATATGAGTGTATGTGTGTGTGGTGTTGTAAGTTTATGTATGTATATGTCTGGGTTGATATAGATGCATACAGCATATGTGTAGTCGCATATCATCATCATCATCATCATCGTTGTGATGAACGCCGTGGTCGTCGTCTTTCTTTTCATCACAATACATTCATACATATTTTAAAAAAAAACACATTCACACCTAGTTGTCTATACATACATGCGTATATGTGTGTGCACGTGGGTGTGGATACGTGTGAGTATGTGTGTATATGCATACATATATTTGCATGTAAGTATATATATATATATATATATATATACACATATATGTATACAAGCATATACAGGATTATATATATATATATATATATATATATGTATATATATATATATATGTGTGTTGTGTGTGTGTGTGTGTGTATGCTTGTACGTATATGTAGCTGTATGAATTAGTACATCTATGTATATATGTGAATGTATGCATGTATATACACGTATATGTGTATGATTATGTATGTATCTACGTTTGTACGTATATGTGTATAGTTCAATATACAGCTTTGTCAAGATAATGCCTCGCTAAACACACCATCTGCACTTATATACACAATATTAAATATATATATATGTAGCCAGAGACACACTCGTTTACACACATACACACACACACACACACAGATATACATACATAAAAGCATGCATATATATATAAACATATATATTTATATACATAATACATATATATATATGCAGACTATGTATATATATAATATATATATATATATATATATACCCAAACACACATACAGACATGCGAACGCACACACACACACACACACACACACACACACACACTTACATACACACACTGGCGAAGCATCAAGTTGTAATTGTTTTCCAAATTAGATTGCTAGAATATTCCACACCGAGTTTCCAATCATTGCGATTTTTTTCTTCTTCTTTTGTTACATTTTTCTTGTGTTTTTCCTTTTTTTGTCTTTTCTTTACGTTTTTCGTCTTTTCTTTCAGTAGTTTTCTTTCCTAAATCGCAATAACAACACTGTGAAGATTAGAATTTATATTGCATCTTCAGAAAAAGTAAGACAATATGACTGTATAAGTCTAGCGTGCGTTAAGGGGCCGTGCTAAGTTTGTTGTCGTTTAGATCCAAGTCATCAACCCTGAACGCCAAAAATTATAATTCAAATGTGTTCCAGCCGTGACCATCACCGCCGTATTTATATATATATAAGATAGATCTTCTGTATACCTATGTCATTTTTCATCTTTTGGCTCTTTTAACTTACTGGTTATTTTTCATGACGCGGGTCTATTATTTGAAAACTTCGCGTATGTGTCCTCCCCTCCCCCTATCACCGGTTGACAACCGGTGTTGGTGTATTTATGTACCCTAAACTTAGCTGTTCGGAAATAGAGACTGATAGAATAAGTACTAGACTTTAAAAAGTTAAGTCATTGGGTTGATTTTTTCGACTAAAATCCTTGACTGAAACAAGTGCGCGCGCGTGTGTTCCTCGGGGTTGTTGCTGTAATTGTTGTTTAGCCCCTGGTCGACCTTAATGTAGTACAGCAATGATTAAAGACGCAATAGTTGTGACTATCTCATCTTTTTCGCTATCTACGAATATATTTTTCTTTATCCACCTTTGCTTTAAGACGGTATCGTATGATTTCGTGAAGATTTGGCTGTTATTTCTAGCATGTCGAGCTACTGCATAGACACTTTTTTTCTTTAATCGATTGTCTTTGAGTGAATTTCCGAGTTTGAGTTTCATTGTTACATTGGTTCCTGTTGTTTTTGCTGCTACTGTTGTTGTTGTTGTTTAACTAGATCCATTAAATCTCATGATCAAAGGTGTACCAACCGTGACCATCCTGCTTTATTCTATTTCCAAAAAATAGGGTTTCTAGAATTACATTTTCATATGTATCCTTTCGTTTTTAACAACGGTAGAGAGTGAAATGGCGAAAATTTTGATGCTATTTCTGACACGTCGATAAACGGCATAGAGACTCTTTCATGACTGTATGTTAGCGTGTGTGTGTGTGTGTGTGTGTGTGTGTGTGTGTGTGTGTGTGTGTGTGTGTGTGTGTTTTGTGTGTGTGTGTGTGCACAAATTAATGAAGTATTTTCATTGATCATATATGTTAGTGTATGTATTGGGTTGTCCGGAAAGTTCGTGCCGATTTTTAAAGGAAACAAAAAAAGGTCAATAAATATTTGCCATTACATTTTTAATCAACCAAATATGAACCATTTTGTTGCACAATGCGTCTCCATCTTTCCTTTAACTTGAAAATGCCCTCTTTCCAGAATTGAGGTGGTTTCATGGCAAAGAATTCATCAAGGTATCTTTTTACATCATCCAAGGAACTGAAATTTTTACCATTCTGCAGAGATCTGAATAAGTGGAATTCCGAAGGAGTAATATCTGGTGAATATGGAGGATGGGGTAACACATCCCAGCCGAGCTGCAGCAATTTTTGTCTGATTCTCAAAGCATCAAGTGCCGAAAATGAACTTTCTTATCTTCCATTTTAAAGGGTTACAGAATTGACACAGGTTATAGGAACATAAACCTTCTTTCACGAAAAGATAGCTTAAACTATGCTCTAAATGGAGATGTAGTTCAAATCCTATTTTATGGACTCAGCCATGTTCTAAAATAAGTCGAAAGGTAAGCTACTATAAATCGGCACGAACTTTCCGGACAACCCCGTATGTATGTATAAGTGTATATGTGCATCGTTGTTAGTGTGTTTGAGAGTGTCGGTGAATATGTATCTATAGGAGTTTAATGGAATGGCTGCTTTCAGTATATGTGTGATTTGGGGCGTGCGTGTGTGCGTGTGTGTGTGTGTGTGTGTTGTTGTGTGTGTTGTGTGTGTGTGTGTGTGTGTGTGTGTGGTGCGGTATTGCAGCTGCTCCACTCTGTCCAAAAGTGTGAGTAGTACTCTACAGTGAAGTACATTTGTACTGCGAATAGGGTCAGCAGGTGCTCGCAATGTTCTTGTTTAGACTTAGTGTTCTAGTTATGTCTATACATACGATAATACGCGTATGCCTGTATATATGTATATATTATCTATATGTGCATATGAATATGTGTGCGTGTAAGTGTGTATGTATACGTATAGACAAATGCTTTATAATACATATACATACATAAACACACAAAATACTTATATATAAATAAATATAAATATAAGTATATATATATACGTATATTATATATGTATATATATATATAATATATACTAGTATATACATACTATATATTATATATATTAGGTATATATATATATATATATATATACATATATATATATATATATACATATACTATATATATACATATACATATATATATATAGGTATATATATGTAATATATATTATATACATATATATATACATATTATATATATACATATACATATATATATATATATAGGTTATATATATATATATATATACAATACATATATATATTTATACCATATATATATAATATATAGATATATATATATATACATACATACATACATATATATATATACATACATATATATATATATATATATATATATATATTATATATATATATATATATATATATATATACATACAACATCATATATATATATATATATTATATATACAGGGTAGGCTAAGCGTCACCCGACAGTAAATCAACATTCCATGAATCCTTCTGTAATTCTGTATTGACACGAATGGAGGGAAAATGTGTCGGTCAGGAGTAACTTCAATTTGAACAATTTTCATGATGTTTCATATTTAGATGCTTTTATTAAATTCATTCAGTTGTTAAACATAAATCTTGCAATTGAATGTTTTTGATTCAGTGTCAGGTGACTTTTGGCCAACCCTGTGTGTATCTAAATATATAAAAATTTGTT
>NW_021826051.1:0-13498 GCF_006345805.1 Octopus sinensis | reverse complement strand
ACCACGACAATGGCTGCTGTACTAACGCCAAGTTCCCAAACCCCCAAAACTTATCATTTCGCATTCATTAGAATCTTGGAGCAGATCACGGCGTTAGAATTTTTATTAAAAGAAATAAATAGAAAACCCAAAAAACATAATAACAATAATAATAATAATAATAATAATAATAATAATAATAATAATAATAATAAAAGAAGAAGAGGATGATGATGATGATGATGATTTTGTTTATTTGCCACCCGGGCGAAGGATGAGGAGGCACAATACAAAAACAGGCATAAAGTGAGGGTGTTTGCATGTAATAAAATGATAAAATAACAATAATAATAATTATTATTATTATTATTCTTATTATTATTCTTCTTCTTATTATTATTATTATTATTATTTAGTAGTAGTAGTAGTAGTAGTAGTAGTAGTAGTAGTAGTAGTTGAAATTATTTGCTTTCGTTTTCGTTTTTACTTTGCTGCGTGCTCTTAGACGAGTTTGGCGTGGGTCTTTTCTCCTTTTGCTGGGAAATGAAAAATTTAATGTGAAACCGAAAATTCTGGCTCATTGGTCATATATGCATGCCCATATATATGTGTCTATTTTTGTGAATATGTATGTATGTGTGTGTGTGTGTGCATATATGTGTATGTGTGTGTGGACGGGTGTATGTGGGAGTTATTGAACGAGTAAGTGACTGGACGTATTTTATTGGATCGCTTTGGCAGTGTTCTGTGATTGTCATTGCAAGTGTGCAGTTACTGATTAAAGCTAGATTAAGATGCTCACTCCTCTTTATTGTACATCAAAATGAGTACAAATTATCTGAAATTTAGTCAACGCGGACACAGGTTTCTGGAAATTTCGTCAGTCAGGTAATGCCGCAATAAATAGCAAGCTTAAGTTTGACATATTTGCTTTTTAAGTTTTACTAGATGCAAGCCAGCTTGAGAATTTATTGCTCATAGAAGCTATCAAATTACAAACGCAGACACACACGCATACATATATACATACACACACAAGCGCTCGCACATCAGTATACATACAGTTTACAGTATATCTTCTATGTACATACAGATGTACGAATGCCACTGTTAGTTTAGAGCTTCAAACTAACAACTATAGTCCAGACCGCTTCCAGTGGAGTGGTTAAGCAACTAATATACTCCGTAATATCACTTGTTATATAAGGCGGCAAGCTGGCAGAAACGTTAGCACGCCGGGCGAAATGCGTAGCCGTATTTCGTCTGCCGTTATGTTCTGAGTTCAAATTCCGCCGAGGTCGACTTTGCCTTTCATCCTTTCGGGGTCGATAAATTAAGTACTAGTTACGCACTGGGGTCGATGTAATCGACTTAATCCGTTTGTCTGTCCTTGTTTGTTCCCTCTGTGTTTAGCCCCTTGTGGGTAGTAAAGAAATAAGTATTTCGTCTGCCGTTACGTTCTAAGTTCAAATTCCGCCGAGGTTGACTTTGCCTTTCGTCTTTTCGGGGTCGATAAATTAAGTACTAGTCACGCACTGGGGTCGATGTAATCGACTTAATCCGTTTGTCTGTCCTTGTTTGTCCCCTCTGTGCTTAGCCCCTTGTGGGTAGTAAAGAAATAGGTATTTCACCCGTCGCTGCGTTCCGTGTTCAAATCCCGCCGAGGTTGACTTTGCCTTTCATCCTTTCGGATGTCGATAAATTAAGTATCAGACAAGTACTGGAGTTGACGTGATCGTCTATCCCCTTCCCCTCAAATTCCAGGCCTTGTGAAAGGAGTGTTCATTTAGTGTTGTCGACTGCGTAGATGCTAATGTTACAGACATTACATATTTGGAAAATATGTTTATTATTATTACCGACCAAAGATTTTGTATTTTCCCCCTCTTCTGACGAAGGAGCAATTTGGCTTTCGGCGTTATCTTTTTATCCTTTCGGCGTCGGTAAAATAAGTACCACCTGAGCACTGAGGGTTCGATTTAATCGAGTTAAACCCTATCCCAAAATTTCTTGCCTTGCGTAAAAATTTAAAATCATTATTATCGAAATTATCTCCCCTTTTAACCAGAGTAAAGATGTTGAAAATAATTTCTGCTGTGAAAGCAAAGCACAATATACAAAACGGCTTATTTTGCAATTGTTACTTGTTTGGCGAGTTACTTGATCTGAATTTTATTGAAACTGAAACAATTACACCATTAGAGGAGTCGTCTTAGCTATTTAAAAACACACAGAAACTGTTACGTTTACTCGTAGTTTACTTCTTATCACAATAACGAAATACTTGAAATGTAAGTATAACAGTCTTTGTGTGTGTGTGTGCCCCCGCGTGCGCGTGTGTTTGTTCTTCAATATCTTTACTGAGTCTTCTACCTTGTAAAATTTATTTCTCTAAAAGAGAAAGATTTACAAAAGAAAAATAACTTGTGTTTTCTTTCTTAAAATATAAGAATGAACATAACAAGGCTAATCCCACCCCCTTGCTTACTTAAATCCTTCGCTCCCTATTTTCGACTCTGACGGTCTTCTCTGCTTTTTCAAGTTGGATGTCTACTCTTTCAGCTTTGCTTCAGTACCCCGCTGCACGTTTCCCCTAGGGAAGGCTTCCCTCTCTCAGATCTTGTTGGTTTTCAATTATATTCAATATTTCTGTAGCTTCACATTCTTCTATGTCGGGATGTTGGCCCTACGCAAACCCATTTTTACTTCTGGGAAGAGGAGGTCCTTATTAGTCTGACCCCTATTTTTTGAATTGTTCAACATGGGAAGCCCTACCAGGAGCTCGCACTTTCACTATAATTGTTTTTAGGGTCATTGAGGCATACAAGCCACCATTCCACAACAAGAATGGGAACTTGTGGTGGAAGTCTAACTTAGGTTTAGGGCAATCATTTTTCTTTTAAGTTTTAAGATATGTGCATGCAAGTTGTCTTTCTGCGGTAGAAAATTTATGGCATAAACTTTTAGATTTGTAATTTAATTTATTCGATACAAGAAGAATAGATACCATTCCAGGTTTGTAAGGTCTTTAACCGGTGCCATTAGGATGAATAATGTTTCAAATTATTTGTAAATCTTTTTAATCAGCTTCAGAAGAATGAATAAGGTGTGAAATAAGCGGTTCCATTCCATCGAAACCTGGAGCATAAATAAGGTCTCAAATTCATAAGAACATTCATTACGATGTAACAAGAGTGAATTACAAAGTCAATGCCAGTGACTTTTGAACTAAGAATGTGAAATGCGTCTCTAAAACAACACGGTATTTTGTTTGTGATAATAATGATTCTGTCATGCATTGCTCTTAAGTCCCAAAATAATAATTGTAGCAGATATTGGCACAAGGTTGGCAATTTTATGAGGAGGGGACAGATTACTTTACTTTATCGACTCCGAAAGGATGAAAAGCAAGGTGGACCTCAGTGGAATCTGAACTCAGAATGTGAAAAGTCAGACACTCAACTGATTCTGCTCGCTCACCCCTTTATGGTTTCAATTTTTGGTACCAGGCCAGCAGTTTTTAGTAGGATGCATTATTCGATTACATCGACTCACAATGTTTAACTACTACTTATTTTATCAACCCCGAAAGGATGAAAGGCAAAGTCGACTGAGGCGGAATTTGAACTCAGAACGTAGCGACGGGCGAAATACTTATTTCTTTACTACCCACAAGGGGCTAAACACAGAGGAGACAAACAAGGACAGACACACGGATTAAGTCGATTATATCGACCCCAGTGCGTAACTTGTACATAATTTATCGACTCCGAAAGGATGAAAACAAAGTCGACCTCGGCGGAATTTGAACTCAGAACATAACGGCAGACGAAATACGGCTACGCATTTCGCCCAGCGTGCTAACGATTCTGCCAGCTCGCCGCCTTAACTAGCAATCCTTTCTACTGTAGGCACAAGGCCTGAAATTTGGGGCATGGGATTAAGTTGATTACATCGACCCCAGTGCGTAACTGGTACTCATTTAATTGACCCCGAAAAGATGTAAGGCAAAGTCGACATCGGCAGATTTTGAGCTCAGAACGTGGCGATGGGTGAAATACCGCTAAGTATTTCGCCATGCGCGCTAACAATTCTGCCAGCTCGCCTCCTTAACTAACAATAATGATATCAGATTTTAGCTGACAAACAATTTTAGCGGGCGTAGGCCAAGTCCATTACATTTACCCCAGAAAGATGTAAAATAAAGTTGACCCTCTGTACGATTTGAACTCAGAACGCGAAGAGCTGGAACAAGAACTCTCTATCGCCGGGCTTTTTTGCAAGGCAACCTAAATAAATACAAATAACGCGTCGTTTTGTTCGGCTCTCTAGCGATGTTTGCATAAAATAAATAAGTTAATTAAATCATTAATGTATAATTTGTTTTTTTTTATTTTAAAAATTGTCTTTTCTGATTTAGAAGTGGAGAACTTTTTGGATGGGAGGCGACATCCTGACGCGAAGTTTTAATAATCAAGAAAATATGATAATAATAATTTAAATAAATAACAAGACAAAACAAAACAATAAAAATGCGCAAAATAAATGTAAAGAACAAAGAGTAAATGAGACAACTTCAATAACCACATCATTAACAAACAACAACAACAAGAACAACAATACCATCGACAACAGAAATGACAATATTTTCTGATGATGGTAATTGTTGTGGTGGTGGTGCTGGTTTTGAGTTCGCTTATGAATGTCTGTATTGTTTTTTTTTTCTTGTAATTTTTTTCTTTTATTTATTTTGGTCCTGCATAAGAAAAAAGAAACCATTATTATGGTAGTTATTATTATAATAATCATCTTTATAATACCACATTATTAAGCATCGGTATCATATCGATAATAAAGAAAGCATGGAAGCCATTTTCAATAATGTTTCGGGCTCTTTTTATGTTCATTTTAAATAAATTTTTTTCTAATTTATTTATTTATTCATTTGTTTGTTTATTGATGGATTTGCTTGGCTCGTTGAGTATTTTGCGTTTGTTTTTTGTTAATCTGCAATTTGCGTGTTTTATGTGTTTGCGTATTGGTGCGTATGTATATGTTTATGCATATATATATATATATATATATGCATGTGTGCATGTGGAAAGCGTACGAATATGTTTGTGTGTCTGTATATGCGACTATGTCTATATGCATGCATATATGTATACACGCTTTGGTGCGTATATACATATATGCATGCATATATGTATACACACTTTTGTGCGTATATGTATGTATGTACGTATGTACGAGTACGTATCTGTGTATGTATGTTGCGTACACGCAACATGGTACGTACGATTGTGAGTGTGTACCTTGTGCACGAGTGTATGCGTATATGTATGTGTGCACGCGCAGTTATGAATGTATATACGTGTGTGTGAGTGTATGTAAGCTCGTGTACGCTTTCGAGTGTATAATTTTGTGTGATGTGTGTGTGTGTATGTGTCCACGTATGTGCAAGTATACGTGTTTGAATGTATGTGAGTGTTTTCTTTTTTGCCTGTTGGTGCGATTGCTGTTTCTAATACTGTTGTTGCCCTTGCTTCTGCCCTTGCTGCTGTGATTGTTGCTGATGTTGCTGCTGTTGCTGTTGCAGGTTACCACTACTGCTACGACGACTACCACTTCTACCTCCACCGCTACTACTACTGCTGCTCCTGCTGCTACACCTAATTGATAAAGATCAGGTTTAGCCGAGAAGCAAATTGATCCGTCGAGACCTGTAGCTCACCAGACTGCAGATAATAACCACTCACGCACTACAGAACAAAGTTAGTTCAGATATTAAATTCTTTTAATTGTCTCAATAACTTCCAGCTTTCATTTTCACTTTCATTTTCCTTTACCCTAGTTATTTCAAAGTTGGTTTGGGCGTGCGGGGGGTGGGGTAGTATCTGTGTGTGGGGGGTGCAGATTGATGAGGGTTGGGTCAGTTGTATGTGTGTTATTTACTCCTTTTTTTTTTCCTTTTTTATTCTTTTATACAAGTAATAAGGATTTCTAGAAGAAGCACAATGTCACATATTTCGAAGACGCGGGGAGGAGTAGAGTCGATTTAAATATTTCATTGGTACTTATTTTATCGACCCAACGATAGGATGAAAGCGAAAGTTAACCTCTGTGTGATTTGAACTCAGACCATAAACAAACATAACGAAACACTGTGGCACATTAAATCCGACCTTCCATCGATTCAACTAGTCATCCACTGCTCTCTGTTTATTAATAACATTGCCAGAAAACATTGAAAATAATGCCACAAGTGTCAGAGGAGGAGATAGTCAAATAAAACAAACTCCTCCTTCTTTTTTTTAATACTGACTGCTAAGTACTTGACAAACACACCCGACCGCCCAGGAAAGATGAAATATATAATTCAATCTCGCTGAAATTTGAACTAATAACGTTATGCTAATCTTAAAGGTTCCATTGAAATTACCATATAAATAAATGAATATATATATATATCTCATATGTGTATATCATATACATATATAGTTATGCGTGTGTGTATATATGTATGTATATACATACATACACACACACACACCACATATATATATATATATATATATACAGATATATATACACGCGCGCGAGCACACACACACACATATATATACGTGCATATGTATATAAACGAATATGTATATATATATATATATACATACATACATACATACATACATACATACATATACATACATACATACACGCACACACCACACACACACACACACATAATATTTACGCCATACCAATTTTTGAGATACCAATTCGTGAGATAAACAAATACCTTTTAACAGTTAGGCTCGACGTACATAAAGCTATGAATGATAGCGTACAAACATTGGATTTTGAAAAAATAAATCCTTGGACTTTTTCTAAAATACGACTCGAACCCATATCTTCCATAAACATGATAGCTTTGGTCCAGTAGTAGAGCGTCGATCATGTTTACAAACGTGAATAGGAGTTTCTCGGGCAGGCTTCGCCTTTTTTTTTTAAATTGAAAGGGTATTATATTTTTATATACTCTGAGTTCCGCCTTTAAAAATTTGTTTGTCTCTCGAAGTTTCTAAATCCGTGTAACGTGAACAACACACAATTCCTGTTGGTGAGAATAAAGCTTCTAACATGACTAGCAAAATCCAATAGAAGGGCATCTGTCATAGTTGCTAGCCATATATGATTGAGTCTCATGGGCAGCCTTCACCTTTTTCTATCCCAAGCTTTTCTTCAACCAATAGTTAATAGTTACATGTGACTGTTTATATCTTCATCTTCTTCGATATCCATCATTAGAATTATATGTGTGTGTGTGTGTGTATGTATGTATGTATGTATGTATGTATGTATGTATGTATAACAAAATAATAAATAAAAAATATGCATGTATACATACATATATGTACGTACCTACATCTATATGTATATATACATGCATATATAGGTACAGGACACCAAAAAACGTCGAACACAATGAGAAACGAAAGCATAAAAATAGAACCTTGGAAACGGACATTTTTTTAAACAACGAAAAAAACAGGGTACAAGACATACGACACAAGGAAAATTCCCCTTCTTCAGCCGCCTCTGTTTTGTCTACTCCGCGTTTCGAAGGTAAAGGCGAGACACGACTTCGATGAAACAGTCCTTCCCGCAAATAATTTGAGATTTTTTGCGGAGGGGTAAAAGTGGTAACAAAAACAGGACAGTAAAAACAATACAAGACAGTAAAAATACAAATACAAATAAAAACAGTAAACGACAGGACAATATATATATATGTACATTCGATCCTTCTTCCAAGAAATCTAATGCTCGTAGATTAGTTTTTCCTTGGGGCTGGCCGGATTGGAGCGATCTCAAGATTAATAAGCCGAAATGGCTACGATGATTCGGTTCTTGACTGAAGATTCAAGGCTTCGAATGTCCCGTCCGTGTTTTTTGTATCGTCTTCTAAATGTTTTACGTTCTTGTCCCAGTTTGTATTTTTCTACATAAAATAATATATATATATATATGTGTGTGTGTGTGTGTGTGTGTGTGTGCGTGTGTGTGTGTGTGTGTGTGTGTGTATAGGGTAGCGAGTCTTTTAGAAATTTCACTACCAGTGGCTGAGCATGTATAAAAAAGTCAATAGACAACATATTCTCAATGTAAAATAGTGTACATTTACACACAAGAGAAACTACTTTTAACAGGCAACTTTACACGCTAGAAGAAGCAGTCAAAACGACCAAAACCACATTTAAGGGCAATTTCGAAGGGAATGAAAATTAAAAACTTTTACCTTCTTATGTTTTTACGGCCATACCTAGGTTTTGAATTTTATTTAGCAATTAAAATAATTTGCTAGGTGAAATTCTCATCAATGACCGCACATTAACGTATGATGTAGAGACAAATAACAGGTGTCTCATCATTATATATTATAATTTTCCAAGTTCACCGCGCAGGCGCAGTTTCAGTCGGCAGCAAATGAAAAAATGCCCAACTAATCTTCTAAAAATGCTAAAATCTACGTAAAATATATAGGGCGGCGAGTTTTTTTAGAAATCTCACTACCTATATATATATATATACATTCATACATACATACATACATACATACATACGTATGTATGTATATGTTGAAATACACACACATATATATATATGTATGTATACATATATATATGCATCTATATACATACATATATATATATACATATATATATATATGTAGTGAAATTTCTAACAAAAATCGCTACCCTATATATTTTAAGTATACATACATACATACATACATACATACATACATACATACATACATACATGTATGTATGTATCTAAAAAGGAGATTGGGGAAAATTTCTTTATTCACCATTACAGATGTTTCATTGGTTAATAGGAGGTGGCTTACAAAATTATGACAAACATATAAGAGAAGCATATAAGATGTCTATTAGAAATTCTTCAGGCGGATAATCAAAAAGATGCAAAATTTACTTTTGGATGAAGCATTTATATATGGTTAGCAATAATCCTTTCAATCTTTGATCCAATAATCCCTTCATTTATCTATTTATTCATTTATGCATTTATTGAGGTAGTTGTTTATTCATGTAAAGAAATAGATTCAACGAAAATCAGGCAATATCCAATACGACAAGAAAAATCGTAGGTCTGCTTTATTGTAGTAAAATTCACAGATTTGACATTTTCACTCACACGACGAAAGTTGCCTTCTGGAAGGTTATGAGATAACTAGGAATGCTATGTGGAGATTAACTATGCTTAAATGCTGTCTGAAATCTATGATCAACAGTATTGATATATTAAATATTACACTACAAACTCAATAATCGCTGGTTTAACTGTGTATAGACGCAAGCATGGTTGTGCAGTTAAGAAATTCGTTTCGCAACCACGTGATTCAGTCCAACAGCGCAGTATCTTCGTCAAGTGACTTCCATTATATCCTTGGGTCCTCCCATGCTTTATGGGTCAATTTGGTTGGCCGAAGCTGTTGTGGAAGCCTGCCATTTATATATATGGGATTGTACCTAAGAAGTTTCCTTCCGAGGCACAAGTTCGTTTATGGAAAAACATCAGCCTCCCCTACTCTCCGCCACTGATGTTATCCAAAGGAAAGGCAAAGGTCGATAGAGCTTGGCTCCAGTGACGTCGCAACTCACTCGCTACAGCTGGGTGAACTGGAGACACGTGAAATAGTGTCTTGCCAAAGAACACAACACACAATCCGGCCCGGGAATCGAACTCACTACCTCAAGATTGTGAGCCCGACGCACTAACCTCACTGAGCCATATGTATATATATATATGAAATAATTGTTTATGATTAATCTATATTTTTGTTATTTTTCATTTGTCTTGCTCGCTTACGTTTCTGGTGTGCTAAATTTTCTAGAGAACAATTCTTAGTGGTTGAGATCATAGCGGATCTTCCTCTAGCATAAGGGTTTCCACATAGTGGTTACAAAATTCCCTGTTATATTTATGTATGAAATATTATTTACTGAATCTCAGTTTTTTTAATATGCTAGACCACTGGTGTTAAAATTGATGTTATCAAATTAATATCCAATTTTTCACCCTCATTTTGATTTTAATTTTATATATATATATATATATATATATATATAGCTATGTACATATGTGTGGCCGTCTTTGATTTTATGTTTGTCCCCCACCGTTTGAAAACCGGTTTTGGTTTCTTTACGTCTCTGTAACTTAACGATTCGCATATTAGTCCGATGGAATAACAGACTTTAAAAAGAATGCCTACGAGGGGTGATTTGTTCGTCTAAACCCTTCAAGACAGTACACTCGCATGGTATCTTGGGCAAGTGTCTTCTGTTATAGACTCGTGTCAACTAAAGCCTTGTGAGGGGAGCGGGTAAACGGAAACTAACTGTCTATCTATCTGTCTCTCTATATATATATATGTGTGTGTGTGTGTGTGTGTGTGTTTTGGTGTGTTGTGTGTGTGTAATATGGCTGTCCTGAGAGGGACGATTGTTACGGTTGTTTAGCCCTAGGAAACATCGTTTCCAGCTGGCTACATGACACAATATCTGTGTCCTTATATTTTCGAACAGGCACTCCAACACTCCCACCAGTACAAACATCTGTGGACCGATCCCAGGACAGCCACATTATGTTGGCAAATAGTCTTTACTTTAAAGAACTGTTACTGAATATCTCTCTTTGAGAGATTTAGAAATAATATTTCTTATATATGTGTGTGTAGTGTGTGTGTTTCTGAAGCTGTGTATTTGTATGTTTGTGTTAGCGATGTGGTTTGGGTGGTGGATGTGGCCATAGTCCCCGTTGTGATGATGACAATGACAATGACGATGATGATGATGATGATGATGATGATTGGGTGGGCGGTTGTTTGTTGTGCTCTTGAAGGATGTTTTTGGGTGCGCCTTACTTGCAAAGCAGAAACAACAGCACCACCAACAACAACAGCAACATAATATAACAAAACAAAAAAAGAAAGGTGCATAAATGCAGACATTGGGTTTAAGCCAACAACATTGTTCGGCCATGGCATAAGAAAAGAAGTTCAGAGCACGATTAGAGATGACGTGTGGAGGGGGGGGCGGAGTGCAAGATCTGTTAGACAATAGCCATAGATAGAGGGGGAGTAATAACAATAGCAATAACAATAATGATGGTGGTGGTGGCGTTGGTGGTGGCAGCGTTGAGTAAACTTCCTTGGCCAATATTACTATTGTCTGCAAATGCTAAGACAGAGGGATAGAAAAAGAAAAGGAAAGAAAGAAAGAGAGAAAGAAAGAAAGAAAGAAAAAAGAAAGAGAAAAAAGGAAGAAAGAAGGAAAGGCAAGAACGAAAGAAAGGCAAGAAATAAAGAAAGAAAGAAGAAAGAAAAAGAAAGAATACATAGACGACAGAAAGAAAGAAGGAAAGAAAAATAGAAGAACGGAAAGAAAGAAAGAAAGGAAGGAAGGAAGAAAGAAAGACATAGAAGACAGAAGGAAAGAAAGAAAGAAAGAAATAGAAGACAGAACGGAGAGAGAGAAAGAAAGGAAGGAAGGAAGGAAGGAAGGAAGGAAAAAGAAAGAAAGAAAGAAAGAAATAGAAAAACTGAGCGCAAGAAAGAAGAAAAGAAAGAAAAAGAAAGAAAGAATGAAAGAAAGTAAAACGAAAGAAATAGAAGACAGCAAGAAAGAAAGTTAAAGATGAGACCGGAAGAAAAATAAAAGATGAACGAAAACGTAGAGGAAGAAAGATAAGACATTATAAGAAGCTAAGTCCCAATAAATGAAAGAGAGAAAAGAGAATGAGAGAGAAAGACAGCAAATGAAAGAAACAAGACAAATAAAGAAAGAAGTAAAAATGTTCCAGAGAGTTAGTAGCCAGGGCAGTAATTTTATTCAACCGGAAGTGAGGTCGTTTGTCTTGTTTTCGTTTGAAACCGTAAAGTTAATACATAACCCGTGTTTATAACACGACTAGGTTGTTCTGATATAGATAAAATATAGGGAGTGAATAGAGATGTGTATTTTATGCAGGGATAGAGAGAAAGGACAGAGGAGGGAAAGAGAGAAAGTGAAAGAAAGAGAGAGAGAGAGAGAGAGGGAAAGGGCGAAGCGAATAAGAAAGAGAAAAAAGATACAAAGAGGGAAGTACTTATAGTAAGAAAGCTTGTTTGAAAAAATAATATTTACGACGAATAACACAAACGCACACACAATCACACACATGAATATACATAGATAGATTTTAGAGAGAGAAAGAGTGAAAGGATTTATTAAAACTTAATGTTTATCTGGTTGGTGACTTGAGCTTCATGTTGTTGCGATCTTCAGGTGAGACCACACATTCGCACACACATACACCGCATGCACATATACACTTATACCACGTACATATGCGTACACATACATACATACATACATACAATCATGGCGATCTACTTGTCTATCTATCTATATATACATACATATATATATATATATATATATATAATATATATATTATATATATATATATAATATATATCATACATACATATGTTTACGGAGATGTACTTGCATAGCAAGTGACCTGATCTGAGATCGTGTGCTGAAATAAAAGCAATTCTAGCGTGGAAGATGTTTGTAAGCCATCCAAGAACACACAAAAACCGTTATTTTCACTTCAACATTTAATTCTTCTTTGTGTCAAAATAATTTCGTCGTTTTGAAACCGCGACCTGTTCACTGACAAAACTTGGTACTGCATCTGAGAGAGTAACAGTTAGTTCATGATATATGTGTTTATGTATGTATGTATGTGTGTATGTATGTATGTATGTATGTATGTATGTATGTGAGCATTTACCTATGTGTGTGCATATATATGTGCGTGTGTGTATATATGTATGTATACGTACACTAGCACACACACACACACACACACACACACACACACAGATTTAAAGCTAACGCTTAACTCCCGTTGCTGTTCTGAATTTCCCGTTCTTTGCATGTTCGCAAGACGATTACACGCAAAACCTTTGGTTTCGCAACGGATGCAAAGGTCGCTTATATCCTATATTGTCATTCTACACCTATTGAATGAATAAGTTTAACGGACTCTTACAGTATAAGTAAATGTATTTATTCTAACGTTGATTCGGCAGCTTTCAGTTCATATTACACTTGGGTTTCTATGTAGTCTGCTTTTGTACCATTAATAACTTGTTTTCATGCCTGCACTTAGACACAATATCTTGCCTTTCTCCAGCTATCAATAGCTTCGACTTGAATCATGTAATTTTATGTTATTTTTTCTTTTTGATTCCAAACATACTGGCATAATGATGTGCATTCTCTGAAACATTTAGCTTCTCCAGTTATCCTTCCCCTCAGCGTAATTACATACTTTATACGCTTATTTGTGCCATGGTCGGTTTTGTTGGGTTTTTTCCTCTCTTTTTTATCCGACAGAATTTGAATATTGTAAGACTAAGCTGACGTACAAACTAAGCGGTCTG
>NW_021826050.1:7500-13914 GCF_006345805.1 Octopus sinensis | reverse complement strand
GTTCGGCAAAAAAGTGAAAATAGAATACACACAAGATTCTTTTTCAAGAAATTTGATGGTGTAATCCATGCACCGATAACATTTATCAAAAAGCGAGCCGCATGAGGCATTTTTCACCACCAGGCGGGTCGCACTACTGAAAATATTGAAGGTAATTTTTTTGTTGGCGTGCCATTCAGAAAGTCCAGCAAGCTTCAGTTTCTCCGCTACTTATCCTAAAACTCTGCAAGTCGATGTTCCTTTGTGGCTATTGTCTAATGACAGAAAAAAGTAAATGATAAAAAGTAACTGCTAAAAGATATTATTGGGTTGTCCGGAAAGTTCGTGCCGATTTATAGTAGCTTACCTTTCGACTTATTTTAGAACATGGTTCAGTCCATAAAATAGGATTTGACTACACTTCCATTTAGAGCACAGTTTAAGCTATCTTTTCGTGGGAGGAGGTTTATGTTCCTATAACCTGTATTAATTCTGTAACCCTTTAAAATGGAAGATAAGAAAGTTCATTTTCGGCACTTGATGCTTCTCTTTTTTCGTAAAGGGAAATATGCCTCACAAGCAACCATAGAAATATGCGCAGTTTACGGTGATGTTTCAATTCTTTGGATGACGTAAAAAGATACCTTGATGAATTCTTTCCCATTAGACCCCTACAATTCTGGGAAGAGGGTATTTTTAAGTTAAAGGATAGATGGAGACGCACTGTGCAACAAAAGGGTTCATAGTTGGTTGATTAAAAATGTAATTTTATTGACCTTTTTCTTTCCTTTAAAAATCGGCACGAACTTTCCAGACAACACAATAATAAAGAAGGAACAAAAGAAGACATTTGCTGCTAACATATCAGTAAGATTTCCATTTTCTTAAAGTGCGTTTCACTATTAGCCGAAAACGGGTCTTCTGATTAAAGAAATTCTTTAATCCTTTAGTAATCAGATAACTTTGTCAAATGTGATACTTATTTATTCACGTTATTTCGAATTAATCCTGCACTGTGCTCCGTCTTCGTGATTTTGATGACCTGATATATAAATATTTAAAATGACATTGTCGGTTATGTATGAGAGGCTACAACTGGTCATTTTGAATATAAAACCAGTAGAATATCTGAGTCAGATGTAGCCGGTTTAAATACTAAAGAGTTAGACCTCGCCTGAAACATTATGCATTTTCCCTGAAAATCCCCTGAAAGTTACCGGCGTCTGGTATGCGAGGCTTTCCACTGGCAGTACTTGCACAAAGGAAGTTGTTTAGAAGTTTACTTACTGTTATTTTTATGAGTTTGAGGTGGCTATATGATGATGCTATCAATTAATAAGTTCTTATAGTTGTTTGCAACAAATGTCATGTTATTTTAAAATCAAGCGAAAATATTTCTTTATTTTATGATGATATTTTTGTCAACATTTCTGTAGTTCTGCTTATAAACAACAGAATTTAATTATATTTATATTATACTTTGCGGTTTATGGAAAATACGATTAACAACTGTAATAGATTGCAAAATATAAGTTGGTCATTATTAGATTTCCTCTCTCTTCTGTCTACGGGTTTCTGTATGTATGTATGTATGTATGTATGTATGTATGTATGATGTATGTATGTATGTATGAATGAATGTATGTATGTATGTATGTATGTATGTATGTATGTATGTATGTATGTATGTATGTATGTATGTATGTATGTATGAATGAATGTAAGTACGTACGTACATATCTCTAACTCACACTTGCTCTGTCTCTCCCTCTCACATATATACGTATGTATAAACACACACCCATATATACATATGTATGTGTATATGCACTTAAATAACCATGTGTATATGTGTGGGTGTTTATATGTATATACATATATACATATATACACACACATGTACAAATACTTATATAAGTGCATACATACACACACACACACACACATACATATATATATGTATATATGTATATACACATATACACACACGCATATGCACATACTTATTTAAGTGCATGCACACATACATTTGTGTATATGGGTGTGTGATTATACATACGTATATGCATATATATTTACGTGCATATATATATATATATGCATATCTATCCATCTTTTTATTTCTTTATCTGTCTATCTAAGTATCTATCTACTTATATTTCTATGTATGTAAGTATGTATATACATATATATATATATGCATATAGATATACAAATATATACGTATATATATGTATATATACATATATACATATATACATAGATATATATATATACATATACACATACATATATATATACATATATATACATATATATATATATATACATATACATATATATACATATATATATATATATATATGTATATATATGTATATGTATATATATATATATCTCCACATATTTAATTGTATGTATGCATGTATGTATGAATGTATGTCCGTACGTATATACAAGGAGGATTATATAGAGGCGATCTAAAATATTACAATCGCAGCCTAGAAAACAATCAGAAATGTAAATTGAATTGAGTCAAGCAGCAGTTGATGAAACCATGACACTAATAATAGGAAAATGCATTACACAAAATATATTTAAAATTGGTACAGGAATAATTTTGTAATCAGTTTGAATTGCGATATCAATCAACTTTTATCCTTTTTAATATAACTTTTGACGACGCGAAAGAAGAAATGAAAAATGCTTCGAGCATATCAGCTTAAATTGTTTACCATAACGATAATATTATTTCTAATGCCGACTACAATAATATTGACTTTAAGTATGATCACAAGGCTTAAATTTTCGGTGATATCAGTAGTCACCCATCGTCATGAATGTTGGCTAATGACCGACAATATACGATTGTAAAAACAATCAGCCGAAATGAGCTTCCTCTGAAGTATATCGGGATCAATGTTATCTGATAGAGTGTGTAGGTCGGAGATCATGGTGGATCTCTCGGTGCAGCCGCTACTTCTTCGGATGGAAATGACATAACTCCGGTACTAAGACCCCCTTCGGTCATGAATGACCATGGGATTGCACCTAGAAAGTTCCCCTCCAAGGTGCTCGTCCGAGCAAGACCCTTTGCCGAGTGTCCGAGGTAGGTGGCCGGTACGTTCACTGTGAAAAAATTAGAGTGCTCAGAGCGAGCCCCGCTGGCTTGCATACGAAAAGCATGGAAGCCGCCGATGTTATCCAAGGGAAAGGCATCCAAGCCACCGATGTTATCCAAGGGAAAGGCAAAGTCCGATACAGATTGGCACCATTGACATCGCAACTCATTTCTATAGTTGAATGAACTGCAGCAATGTGAAAATAAAGTGTCTTGCTCAAGAACACAACACATCGCCAGGTCCGGGAATTGAACTCACTTCCTCATGATTGTGTGCCTCATATTCTAACCACTGGGCCTTGTAGACACGTGAGTAGACTGCCGCAGGAAAGAATCGCCAGTTGGATTCTTCAAGCAGAGCCAACAGTACGAGACCAAAGGTAGACGAAGAACGAACTTGTTGGGTAATAACCATCGTCTGAGATGGTCACGCTTAGAACACTATGAAGCGGGTACCTAAAGACTCAACTTCTCGAAATTCCCAGGAATAGGGAGCTGAGAAGATGGATGGATTAAATTATTCCACTACTCAACTAGTATATTCTTTAATCTAACTGTTTATGAAGGTACACAGAATTGATTTAGGAAGGATTTGAAAGTCAGGATGTAAACGTCTCTCGATAATGGCGTTTGTTTGAAGATCTAACGATCCGAATAAACCCATGTTATTGATTTCAAATTCTGGCAGAAGGCCAACGAATTCGTGGAAGGGTGTAAGTCGATTACATCACACCCAGTGCTCAATCGGTATTTAAGTTATCGACTCCGAAAGGTAAAAGGCAAAGTCGACCTCGGCAAATTTGAACTCAGACTGTGAAGACGGATGAAATGTCGCTAAGCGATTTGTCCGATAACGATTCCACCAGTTCGTTACCTTCGATAAACCAATAATATTCTTTTCTACTCTAGGCACAATGACCGACATTTTTGGGAAGGGATTAAGTCGATTAGATCGACCCTAGTACGCAACTGGTACTTATTTTATCGACCCCGAAATGATTAAAGGCAAAGTCGACCTCGGCGGAATTTGAACTCAGAACGTAAAGACAGACGAAATACTGCTAATCATTTCGCCCAGCTTGCTAACATTTCTACCAGCTCGTTGCCCTATAAACAAATAATATTAGCATTACTCAACATCTTAAAACGTAGCGCTGCAATGGACTCGCGGTTGGAGGATCGCGGTTTCGATTCCCAGACTGGGTGTTACGTGCGTTTATTGAGCGAAAACACCTAAAGCTCCACGAGGCAGGGGTGGGGTGGGGTGGCGATCCCTGTTGTACTCTTTCGCCTCAACTTTCTCTCACTCTCTCTTCCTGTTTCCCCCAGCTGTGGGGGGGGGGGAACACATACGCCACAGAAACCGGGAAACCGGGCCCATGAACCTGGCTAGACTTGAAAAGGGTGCAGAGAGAGACATCTTAAAACAACAACATAATGGAGGGCTCTTTATTTGACAAATGACTCAAGGTGGCAACCAAATTTGCTAGAAATACTAGTCAAATTTCTTTGAAAATTACATCCTACCTTCATATGGAATAGGATGATATTGTCTTCGACATAGTGACTCTAATCAAGAGAAGATGGCTATGGTGGGAACATCTTTCGTCAAAGTTCTGCAATCTACGCACGCTTACGGCTGAACTGGAGTTTAACACCAGCAACAGCAACATCAACTGTATCGCATAAATACTGACTTAAAGGGCACCTACATCATAGTCTTCAGTTCTAGGTAGTTTAGTCTTGTATTTATCTTGAGTTGAATGAATAAATCGATTATTTCTGCATGTCTTTCTATGTATGCTTGAGATTTTCCCGTATTCTTCATGCTATATAAATGGAAAATATTTTTGTCGCCAAACATAAGTACAGATATTTATAAAGAAAGCTTACAGAATATTTTGCTTCATTCAAATGCATTCTTTATTTCGTATCAAGTGGGGGGGGGGAGGTATATATCTTTTTAATATAAAGAATAAACAGAGGAAATTCTTGGTAGAAAAAAGTGTTGTCGCAATTAAAACAATAGTTTAGTCTTGTATTAATTAATGCATTCTAATTTGAACGTTTTTGCAGTAAATATTGTCCTAAATCCCCGAGGGAAGGTGGAATCTAATATAAATACATTTAATTAAAATAGCCATCTATGTGTCATATTTAATGTATATACATCTTTGACAGGTGAGATGTTACTGTTTTTGTCTGAGATAAAATCTCTCATGGACGTGCTGCGATTAAACGCAATATGTAGCGAAGTGAGATGAAAATTCTTCCAGCCAGATGCATCTCGGCCTTTTTGGGCAAAGACGTGTACTCCCAGCCGTCTGCCTAGACGAAATTTGTGGCTTCCGATATATAAGACATAAGGAATAATACATTACGCTTAATTATAACATGCTAAAAAGGGAAGACAAATTTTCCCCACGTTACAAATTACAATCTTAAATATAGGAGGTCACATTGGATAGCAAACACAGGATGCTAAGAGGCGGAATATCTTTTGACATCCAGCCATGAAATTGACAGGGAATATTCCGAAACATATTCTTGGAAATTCCACATTGGATTTATACAGAAGCAGAAAAAAATTTGAATATGCAACACAAATATTTTACAACACGACACGCTTATACCTGATTGGCGATCCATCCAAGGTCCTCCAGAACACAATCACTATAATTATAGGCTTTCTTGTAGTCTATTCATGGTATTGTTAAATTTTTCTTTCTATGTTTTATTTCATTTAGAATGGTTTTATCTATACATAATAGATCAGGTGTTCCTCTAACCTTCTATATATATATATATATGTGTGTGTGTATTCTTCAGGCAGCAAATTCCAGCTGTCAACGTACCCGTAAATGCTTTCTGGGAACATTCCTGTTAACAACTACCACACAAATTATAAGCAAATGTTTGGTCTAAACTTAGTAGGTGTATAGCCCTTGCTTTTCTCTTTCATAAGGAGTACTGTTCTCCCTCTACTCATCCAGTTCGGTATAACTCTTCAATTCAGGTAAGCCTGACGTTGTTCCTACAGTCTCATAAGGAAGCTACTAAATTTCTTTAACCAGTAACTTTCAACTAAATTTGGTCCTTCCAACTTTCGGCAGTCTTCCTAACACTTTACTCGTCAATGCACTAGTTAGTCTTAGATCTGACTGCTTCTCACTCACTACTTCTTCCTTCACCTTTTTTTAAACATGCAGCATTTCCATTATGATTGACTGGCTTATCCCAAACATTACTCCAGAACTTTTTAGCTTCTTCAGCATTAGGTTTCTCATCTTCGGTACTTTCTTCTCAACTATTTA
>NW_021826050.1:0-2500 GCF_006345805.1 Octopus sinensis | reverse complement strand
CATACATATATGTGTGTATATATATATGTATGCATGTATGATGTATGTATGTATGTATGTATGTATGTATGTATGTATGTACAAATGTTTGTATGTATGTATATATGTATGTATGTATATACATATGTATATATATATATATATATATATATATATATATACATATGTATATACAAAGATGCATATGCGCATATACACAATAAACTAATAACATAATAATTAAGAATTGTTGACAGGGCGAGAGCTAGGTGGGACGACAATATTATTATCATTATTATCATTTATGATGTTGTTGTTTTTTTATTGTTGTATTCTGAAAGATTGACAAGTGGATGACTGTCCCTTAATTATGACCAATACATGTCCTAGTAAGTTATTAGAAAATGTGCAATTGGTAATATAACACCATTTCTTTCCGCTAAACTTAATCTAGGTATGAGATTCTTCTTTTTCCCCGTTATCTGTTTTGATGGGTTTACAAAACAATCTCTTTGTTACTGTTTTTATTCAGCACCAGTGCCAGCCGTGATGAAACAGACCTATAACAAAAAGCGTTCTAGCCATTACCAAATATCCTAGGTTTGGCTGGGATACTTTGAGCATGAGCATCATCAAAGATTGAATTTTTATCTGCTCATTCTATTTGGTCAAGCAGCGATCTAATAGCCTTCTCATAGCCTGTTCATATATTTTGCGAAGGGCTTTAATTACTTGTTGGTTGTCCGAAATTTCGTTATGCAACTATAATATACTAGCAACTATATTAGAGGCTTTATGAATGAACATGGCTCAGTAATTAGAGCGTTGGGCTTACAATCATGAGGCAGTGTGTTCGATTCTGGAACCGGGCTGTATGTTGTCTTCAAGAGCAAGGTACTTTATTTCACGTTGCTCCAGTTCTCACAGCTGTAGCAATAAGTTGCGACGTCACTGGTCCAAAGCTGTATCAGCCTTCGCCTTTTCCATGGATAACATCGGTCTTATCTTAGAAGGAAGTCTGATATACATGGGCGACTGCTGGTCTTCCATAAAACAACCTTGCTGTGACTTGTGCCTTAAAGAGTAAGTTTCTAGGTGCAATGCCATGGTCATTCATTACCATTCATTCATTTCTTTTTCTGAAAAGCATAGCTAATCCAAATTGTCAATCAGGCTTTTATTCAGAAAATCAAGTGAAGAATTTATTATTGGTATAAATATAAGTTTGTAATCTGCATAAAGAAAGCGGTAGCCTCGAAGCAATTTCTTTTGGATATCCACTTTCATTTCGAAGGGATATTCACGTCAGCAGAACATGCATACATATAGGGAAGTGCGTAAGTACGTACGTACGTACGTATTCTGTATGTATGTATGTATGTATGTATGTATGTATGTATGTATGTATGTATGTATGTATGTATGTATGTATGTATGTAGGTAGGTAGGTAGGTAGGTAGGTAGGTAGGTAGGTAGGTGGACAGGTAAGTTTGTATATGCATGTATACATAAGTACATGGTTATATGCATACATACGTATGTTAATGTTTGTATGTGTATGTATATATATATATATATAGTGGAGGCGCGTGGGTTAGTCGTAAGGGTGTCAGCATCTTGATCGTAAGATTGTGGTTTGTGGTTTCGGTTCTTGGACCGGGCGACGCGTTGTGTTCTTATGCAAAACACTTCATTTCACGTTGCCCCAGTCTACTCAGCTGGCAAAAATGAGTAACGCTGCGATGGACTTTCGTCCTGTTCAGCTGGCGAACGCATACGCCATTGAAACCAGGAAACCGGGCCCATGAGCATAGCTAAGCTTTAAAAGGGCGCATTTATTATTATTATTATATATATATATATATATATTATATATATATCGCTGCGAAACTGAGTGTTACCATTTGAATTAGGGACCTTCTGTGTTTGTGTCCCATCCGGTTGCACACTCATAATACTTTGTACGGATTTTATCCTGTCGTAGTTTATTTACAATGCATTTTGACATTACATATATACATATTTCCCATAAAACACCCCCACACCTACACAGATCCACTCATGTATAATGAGAATTCTTTCTTAATTTCGTTTATATCTATGTTCAAATAAATAATTAATTTTAAATATATATATCACTATTTCTTGAAGTTTATTACAAAAATTTATGTAAAAATTTCAGCGATTTAGTCGGAAAGTATATGTATGTATGTGAGTATGTATGTTTTGTGTTGAAGTTATAAATATTTTATAAGCACTGGTATGTGTGTAAATGTGAATCGAGGATGGTTTGTTGAATAAGCGCTTTTATTTTGTACGTATGTGTACTTATAAAAACACACGCAAAAGACACGAACATACATACAAATACATACATATGTACATATATACATGTATCTGTATATGTATCCGTGTGTGTGGGGGGGTAGATTGCTTGATAGACATTAATACAAACATATACACAGACAAACTGATAAATAGATAGATTGATAAATAGATAGATAGATAGATAGATAGATAG
>NW_021826049.1:10000-13813 GCF_006345805.1 Octopus sinensis | reverse complement strand
TGGGATAAAAAGATATAATAACTCCCTAGCTTTAAGCGTCTCAAGTCTTGGGACTGATAGGGCCCGCTAACGTGTATCCATGGGGTCACCACAACATTCTCGTCGATGCCAGTCCATCGCGCGGTTGCTCATTTACAGACGAGTGGATTAGAGTAAGGTGAAATGAAGTGTTTTACCCACGAACGCAACACATTGTCCGGTCCAAGAGCCGAAACTATAATCTTGTGACCATCAGTGAAATGCCCTAACAACTAGACCACTCACTTGCAAAAGAAATAAAGCAATTGCAATAAAAAACTCAAGTGAAAATTTTGTAATTTTTTGTAATAGAGATCTACCACATTATTGTAATTGATTGTTAAACATTATCACTGTTATTGATAACATATATTTATTGCATATATATATGTTATTAATAACAAATATAGAATTTGTTTTAATGAATGTTATTTTAATTTAATAAATCCTTTTTATTATGAAATTTTATTGTTTTGTTGAAAAGCTATAAGATTGAATTTGATTGTATCAGCAGACTATAAAATTGAATCTACTATTTTGTAGACAATTTCAGTCAAATGGAGTTGCATGAAAAAGTAATTACAAGTGAATAAATGATAGTGGATAGATCGTTGCATAATAAATATAGGTAAATACTGTATTCAGATTCAGAACATTCTTGCAATAATTGAGGTAGTCGAAGGGAAATGGAAGTGATTTTGCTTGGCAACTAGTTCGTCAGTTGTATAATGCTGCAGATGAAAGCGGATCAGTGTGACGCCAGCTGGTAAAAGAACCCCTCTCACCTGCTAAATTGGCCAGGAAGTTACAGATGCCATCTGTATAATGAAGGAGGCGTACAAGTGGCTTCTGACTTCAGACTGGCTTGCCAAGTATTCTGGCAGATCATCTATCGAATTTTTAACAGGGAGCCCTCTTCAACGTCGGTCATTAAAATCTCGGTTAGTGTTGATCTCTCTACAGAGAGTAGAATCCTTGAGCGGAGGAGGGTATACTTTGTTGATCTCCTAAATCCAGTTGTAATAAAAGAATCTGGTGGACACGAGGTGTATCTAGGAGCTAAGTCTAACCTCATAGGGTATCAAATTATGGAGGTGATTGTAGCGCTGAAATGTGGCAAGGCTGTTTGAGAAGATAAAACTCGGCCTCAGATACTAAAAACTATAAATAAAGAAGGCACCCATAATGGAACCGAGAGAGCCCAACATCACACGGCTGGATGTTGTTTGTTCCTTCTCGAGCCACGCCTGGCTCATTAGGACTGGTTTCCCGGTTTCCTTGGCGTATAGGTTCCTCACCTGGACGGGATGCCGGGAGCTGCAAGATGCAGTAGTAAAAAGTGAGAGAAAGTTGTGGCGAAAGAGTCAGCAGAAGTTGGCCATTACCTTCTGCCGGAGCCGCGTGGAGCTTAGGTGTTTCGCTCATAAACACATACATCGCCCGATCTGAGATTCGAACCTGCGGTCCCTCGACCGCGAGTCCGCTGCTGTAACCACTAAGCTATGTGCTTCCACACAGCTGGATGTAGAGAAAACTGAAGCTAACATTGACTTGCTACCCAGTAGGCTACAGAGCGGAGGAGGAACGATATTGATAGTGATATATCGTATGTATTCTATGTCCATACGTATATATATTTCTTTACTACCCACAAGGGGCTAAACACAGAGGAGACAAACAAGGACAGATAAACGGATTAAGTCGATTATATCGACTCCAGTGCGCAACTGGTACTTAATTTATCGACCCCGAAAGGATGAAAGACAAAGTCGACCTCGGCGAAATTTGAACCCAGAACGTAACGCCAGACGAAATACGGCTACGCATTTCTCCCGGCGTGCTAACGTTTCTGCCAGCTCGCCGCCTTATTTCTCTTAACAGCAGGGATCACCATCCCCTGCCTGAGCTTCGTGGAGCTTTTAGGTGTTTTCGTTCAATAAACACTCACAACACCTGGTCTGGGAATCGAAACCGCGATCCTACGACCGCGAGTCCGCTGCCCTAACGACTAGGCCATTGCGCCTCCACGTATATAGATATACTAAATAGCTATACAAAAATGTATACGTATTAAATACGTTCGTATCACCATGTACGGAAAGCATTGAACTATCTTTAAAAAAGTGTGTTCACGCGAGTATCCGTACATATACAATTCGCATAAACATGGTTGCCATTTACGTCTGGCCACGGCGCACTTTCTCCTTAACTCTCACACCACCTACTCTCTCGCCGCACTTTTCACACTAGCCTCGCACTCAATCATTCTTCATCTTTGATCAAGAACCAGTCACTCATAAACCATTCCACATCAAAGCAGTTCTTCAGATATTTAATACGATTCAATGTTTTTAGTTATTTCTCATGTTTCATTTCACAATTATTGTCTTGGAGTTTTTTGAAAATTGCATTTAGTTTTCTCCTTTCCCTATATCAAGTGCAACATTAACTCGGTCTCAACTGTCTCTGCAGAGAACGGGGAACCATGAAACTACACACACACGCGCACGCACACACACATACACATACATACATACATACATACATACATACATACATACATACATACATACATACATACATATATACATACATACATACATATAAATGGCTAGATAGGAAAATATACGTATTTATAAATATGTTTGTGTATGTATATAAATTTTTAGATATTTGTGTGTGGACATCTTTAGGTATACACATACATATACAAACATTCAAATGTATATATACTTGTATATAAAATATATATTTATATTTATATATATTTATATATTTGTACGTATATACATATACACAGGCACGTGCATGTATATGTATATACAAGTGGTCTACTATTTTAATGAACTGTTAAAAATATACAAGCGCATGCACAGAGGATATATACAGTCACATATATATACTTCAACAATATAAGAAAAAAATCACTACTGTTTGTAAGTATGTACTTATGTATGTGTACAGACACACAGACACACACAGACACACACACACACATATGTATATATATATATATAATATATATTATATATATATATATATTATATGTGTATATGTATATATATAGTAAATCCGAGAAAACGAAGAACAAACAAAAAAAATACTCGAGGACGTGGTACATATAAAGTTTTAGCAGACGGTCAGGGGAGAAAAGAGGAGGTCGTTTCGTGTTTCGAGCAATGCTCTTCTTCGGAAACAAGAAACAGAGGAAAGTCCAATAGAAAACGAACACGCCGACGGTTGTGTATAGAATACAATGTAACAAATGCAACAAGTTCTATGTGAGTAGCACAACAAGACTGTTACACGTCGGCATCATAGAATATCTGAACAGGAGAGCTTCCTCCTTCAGAAAACATCTAGACAGATGTGGGAACACCGACAAAAGCATAACAGTCACAATTGAGTCCAATGAAAGAAATTTGGGTATTTTAAGAATAAAGGAAGCTATACTCATACACAGACCTAGGTCCCCAAATTAACAATAGGCTGAAGATTAGTAATCAATACATTATTTAGATACATCTGGATGCGTGTATATATATTATTGATAAATATCATCTGCAGTTTATAACAAAAAAAAAAGAAAAGAAGGGAAAAAATGAAGGAAAAAAGGATGCCGCACGTATAATATGTAACATAGTATGTAACATATAATATGTAGCATATAATATGTAACATAGTATGTAACATATAATATGTAACATATAATATGTAACATAGTATGTAACATATAATATGTAACATAGTATGTAACATATAATATGTAACATATAATATGTAACATAGTATGTA
>NW_021826049.1:0-2500 GCF_006345805.1 Octopus sinensis | reverse complement strand
TGTTTGTCAGTTGTTTGATATTAACCATTTGAGCAGGTCCCTTAGTGGCTGACGATCGGTACTTCTGATCACGAGTAGAAGTACTGGGAGAGCATCATAGCCATGTGTCGAGAGGAATTCTTTAAGGCTTGGATAATTCACCTCCGGAAACATGAGTGTTTTGTTCAACATCCTTAAACAACTCTTATTCAGGGAACTTTTGAGCGGGAGAGGCTACCCGACCAGAAGAAAATTCTAACTGAGCCCCACCTGCAAGGTCATGCGCTCTTTATATGAGATCACTATGTCGCGCACTTATGGTCGTGATGCTTGTGCCTTGTGTATCCTTATCAGACGGGTAGTCATGATGAGTATACTGGGCTTCGTATATTTTACCCCAGTGTCAGAATGTTGGCATGCATTGATAGCTGACTCAATAATAATAATAATAATAATAATAATAATAATAATAATAATAACAATAATAATAACAATAATAATAATAATAATAATAATAATAATAATAATAATAATAATAATATAATAATAATAATAATAATAATAATAATAATGATGATGATGATGATGATGATAATTACTACTATTATTATTATTATTATTGTTTATTGCTGTTTGTTTGTTTTGTTTGTTGAGCGAAGCGGTCTTCGTCTCAGAGCTAGTGGGAGAAGTCCGAAAAGTGGTCCTTTGCTATCGTAAGATCCACAGAAGAGAAATCAGGTCAACCCCCGACCCCGAGAGCACCAACGGATGGATGAATGCGCATCCAGGTTCAGCGGTTGCGTAGGAAGTCGGGGACAAGAAACAGGAAGAAAGAGGGAGAGAAAGTTGGAGCGAAAGAGTACAACAGGTGTCGCCACCCCCTCAACCCCCTGCCGGAGCCTCGTGGAGCTTTAGATGTTTTCGTTCAATAAACACACACAACGCCTGGTCTGGGAATCGAAACCTATTTCTGTATTACCCACAAGGGGCTAAACATAGAGGGGACAAACAAGGACAGACATAGGTATTAAGTCGATTACATCGACCCCAGTGCGTAACTGGTACTTAATTTATCGACTCCGGAAGGATGAAAGGCAAAGTCGACCTCGGCAGAATTTGAACTTAGAACGTAGCGGCAGACAAAATACCGCTAAGCATTTCGCCCGGCGTGCTAACGTTTCTGCCAACTCGCCGCCTTATGGTCTGGGGATCGAAACCGCGATCCTCTGACCGCGAGTCCGCTGCCCTAACCACTGGGCCATTGCGCCTCCTTGTTGTTGCTGTTATTATAACAGCAACGACAACAACACCAACAACAAGAAAGCCGTTTTTCACCTGTGTAAATTTATCACAATATGGTATATTCATGTGTCACCTCGATAATTAGGTTTGGAGGAAATTTGGAAATGAATCATTATTGTCAGTTTTTTTGGTTGGCTTCCATCGAGGAGAATCTTCTGGAAAGTCTAGATTTCCATTAGAGGAAAATTTCAAAAATTTTATTTCTCGAATCTCTTCTACAATGGTCTATTATTTAAGGAATTTGACACAGTGAATCACACATGCGCACACATATACGTACGCATTCACACAGGCACCCATACAAACATACATGCGTAAATACATACATACATACATACATACATACATACATACATACATACATACATACATATATACGTACATACATACATAATACATACATATACATATATACATATATACATACATATGCATACATATATACGTACATACATACATACATATATATACATACATACATACATATACATACATACATACATACATACATACATATATACGTACATACATACATACACACGCACACACGCACACACACTCACACACATATATATATATACACGTACATACATATGCATACAGACACAAATATATATATAGACACGCAAATAAACGTACACGCACTGACTGCCAAACATGTGTTGGCTGAGTGGATATCATCCCTAACACTGACAATCCTGTATATACACAAGTATTTCAAAGTATATAATATATATACATGTTTATATACATACATATATATATACACATGTATAATATATGTATACATGCATATATGAATACATATGTATATATGTCTACATATGTGTGAGTATGTTTTTGTGTTTGTAGGTATACGCAAGTATATATGCTTAGACATTTATATACCGTAATATATATATTTATATACCGTAATATATATCTAATGAATATATATGTCTAAGCATATATACTTGCGTATACATACAAACACAAGAACGCACACACATATGTATACATATATACATATGTATACATATATGCATGTATATTTATACTTATGTATGTGCGTATACACACATACCTATTCCTAAATATGCACATGTAATTATGTATATATATGTATATATATATTATATATATATATATAATTATGTTATAATATATATATATATACATATATATATATAGATATATATATATATATATATTATATATATATATATTTATATATATTTGT
>NW_021826048.1:5000-17250 GCF_006345805.1 Octopus sinensis | reverse complement strand
ATGGCGTTTTTATATACTTTTACGTGAAGAGAGAATTCTCACCACGCTGTAATTGCTGTAAATTTGCCTTTTAACAATTGAAATATATATAATAAACTAGAATAATTTGCATAATACTGGAAAATTTTTAATGAACGGGCAATATTAATATTATTAATAATTCATGACACGATGATGTTGATGATAGTGATGACAACTATAATGGTAGTGACGGAGGTGGGGTGGATGTATTCAGTTTTATACTGAAAAATATAAAAATACTTGAAAACAATTCTTTAGAAAAGCAAAACACTTCAGATGGCCAGAATTTGTCGATGGAATAGTTATCAGCATCCACCAGTTGGTCAAATTTGGAGTGTCAGCACTTTAGAGGGAAAAACAAAATGAGAACTTTAACGTTCCACGATCTGCTATCAAACGGATGCAATATGCACTGAGTATTAGAAACACACACACATACACGCAGATATGTTGTGTTTGCCTGTAAACTCAAGTGGTTGTGAAGCAAAGGATGGGTGGACAAATTTTGTATCACAAATACAATGTTATTTACTGAACAAGAAACGAACCAATATTTTGCACACACTAACGCATCTCTATCTATCTATCTATCTTATCTCTCTCTATCTTTATATATATATATATATATATATATATATATATATATATATTATATATAATTTTATATATATATATTTACATGTATATATATGCATATTGAAATATCGATATATAGAATGATATATACACACATACATAAAACTACATATGCATTATGCATATACGGGATTGTCAAGCTGCTATTTCTCTTTGGTTTAATGATATCAAATATCTCCATTCTTTGTATTGCTCAACAAAACTTTCTTGAAGTATGTTTAATATGAAGTGAATTATAGAAAATTGTAGAGAAAAGACTATAAGACTGGTAAAAGAATGCTCATGTTGAGAAGATATGTGAAATAAGAGGCTAAGAAAGCTTCTACAGATATAAACAATAATCTCTCTTATGAAGTTTGAAACTAAACACAAAATCAAATAATTACTGCTAATTCGAAGTAATTAAAGAGACTAGCTGAAGGTGACCCGCTCTACGCGCGGGTAAGAGTGTGGTTGTTACTTTCTGTTGCTTCCTTTCAGCACGTATAAAGCACCATCCGAACGTGGCAGATTGCAGCGCCGCCTTGACTGGCTTCTGTGCTGGTGGCACGTAAAAAGCACCAACCGATCGTGACCGCTGCCAGCCCCCCTGGCACCTGTGCTGGCGGCACGAAAAAAGCACCCACTACGCTCACAGAGTGGTTGGCGTTAGGAAGGGCATCCACCTGTCGAAACACTGCCAGATCAGACTGGAGCCTGGTGCAGCCTCCTGGCTTCCCAGACCCCTGACAAACTGTCCAACCCGTGCTAGCACGGATAACGGACGTTAAACGATGATGAGGATGATGATTCTCCCTCTTTGTTTCTCTCTCCTTTCTCTCACTTTCCCACTCTCTTACTCTTCCTTTCTCTCGGACTCTCCCTACTTTGCTCTTACTCTTATCTCTATCTTTATCTATCTCTCTCCCATTTATAAACAACAAAAGATCTTGAGTAAGTTGAGAAATAAAATATTTAGAAAGATCATCATAAATATCAGGCAGTAACAACGGAAAGGTCTGCTTCAAGGCAGACAGCAAAACTCTAACATTTAAAAGGGACAGACGAACTTGCGAGCTGAATAAAAATAATAAAATATTGGAAACCAAAGTTTGAAGGGATAGAATTTGAGGATAGTAGAGTCACCATGGCTGGCATTTCTTAATGACGGACAGCAACGTATTGACAGTTCAACGGCTGGCGTAAAATTTTGAACTTGATGTAAAAGAAAATCCCTAAAAACCAAGTTTTGAATTGATTTGGTCATAGACCATAGAACACTCAACCAAGTTTCCCGAGTTCTGGTCATTTGCAGAATAAATAGAGACAGCGGAGGTGGCAGACGTCGTTGCAATGTAAACATGATTTGTTTTAAGAGAAAGATTGTCCAGATTGTGTGTTGGTGGTGGTGGTGGTGGCGATGATAATTATCTTTAAGAATGGAGATAAAGAGAAATTGAATGGGAGTTAGAGGTAGAAAGAGAAGGTGTAAATTTTGGAGTGAATCCGACGGGATGTAGTGGGCTTTAACCCCGGCAAAAAAAATAATATCTGTTACGTTTCTGAAAGAGGTGAAGTAGGAATATTGAAACTTTTGCGGCTGTCATTGATAGACTCGTTGTAGAATAAATAGAGACGGCGAAAAAAGAGAGAGCTCGAGAAAGAAAAGGTGATATATGAAAGAGAGGACAGGAAAATGAAATATTTTGCAATGTAAACATGATTTGTTTTAAGAGAAAGATTGTCATGATTGTGTGTTGGTGGTGTTGGTGGTGGCGATGATAATTATCATTAGGAAAAAGAGTGAGTGAGTGAGGAAGACATACATAAGTTGTGGCGATGATAATTGTAGACCCCTTTTCACATTTTGATGAAGAGAACCCGATTTCATTCGGGTGTACTAGGGCCACATATAGTGAAAATGTTCTTGGAAGAGAGGAAACAGCGAGAGAGTGATTTGAGGAAGACTTTACATTAAATAACCGTAGTGGACTTGTGAAATGAAGAGGAGTGAGAGGGTACTGGAGGAAATAGGGTGAGTGAGGAAGATGGCCCCTAGCAACCACACCTTTTAAGATATGGATTTCTAAGGTGCCCACGAGCATCGTCACCTCATTCTACATGTCCCTGTATATATATGTATATATATATACATAATATATATATATATATATATGTATAGTATATATATATACATATATATATATATATATTATATATATATATATATACATATATATATATACATATATATATATATATATATATATATATATATGTATACATATATATATATATATATGTATCCTATATATATATATGTATATATGTATACATATATATATATATGTAGACATATATACATAGATATATATATGTATATATATATATATATATATATGTATATATATATATCATATATATATATATGTATATATATATATTATGTATAGATATATACATATATATATATATATATAGATATATATATATATATAGATATATGTATATATATATAATATATATATATATATATATATATATATATATATATATATATATATATATACATATATATATATATAGATCAAATAAAAATAAAAACATGATGCCAAGGATTCAGCGGTACATATGTTTCGGGCCTTTATTAGACAGATTTATAAATGCATAATGTATGTCTGTGGCCTTCTTCACCACGCGCACAACAGCTTCCACAAGGACATGTGTTACATCAAAAATTCTTGGTTGGGGATGCAAATCCTCTCATTCGCGTACGACATAATGCGGCAACAGCATAGAATTGAAGGGTCCATCTCTTTCTTCTCTCAATGTAGAATGAGGAAATTTGGATGTTGAAGTAATGTAAATAAATTAATAAATAAATACATATATAGACGTGAAGGAACCTGGTAATAGAGTAAATAGGGGTAAAGATGGAGGGGCGAGAATTCAGACGAAGGATAAAAAAATATATAAAAAGTGTAAGTATAGAAAACTATAAAATGTAGAGTATAAAGATATAAAGAGATATAAGGAGATATAAAGGGGATATAAAGAATATAAAAAAATATAAATGAATATAAAGGTATAAAGTTATAAAGTAAAAATAGAAATAGAAATAAAAGTAAAAAAATAAAAATTGGAATAAAAATGATAAAAAGTGTAAAAAAAATATAAGGATAAGGGATGTATAGTGGTTACGGACCAAACATGGTGGTCAGGAAAATGACAAAATTTAGTTGTAGAAGTTTTGGGTGTCAATAAATCAACAGGGGCGTCTGGGGACCTAGTGTATTGTAAATCAGAGCTGTTGGGCAGCTAATCTAGTTCCTTGAATTAAGTGGTCATCTTGTACATACATACACCCATATACACGTGCACATATACGCGCGCATACACAGCTCCAATCATATAAGCATACATACGCACTCACGTGTAAACATGTACAGAAACACATATACACCCACACACATGCGCATACATACATACATACAACAGAATATGCGTATATATACACGGACATTATACGTGTACGTTATATCGTGCGTAGGGTTTTATAGGGCAGGGGGGCGGAGGTGTGGGTAGAAGCCTGTGGCAGCGAGTGAAAGTGAAATATATATATATATAGAGAGAGAGAGAGACAGCGATGTGCGTAGGGTTTTATAGGGAGGGGAGCGGAGGTAGGTGTGGGTAGAAGCCTGTGGCAGCGAGTGAAAGTGAAATATATATATATAGAGAGAGAGAGAGACAGCGATAACAGAGGGAGAAAACGACACCGCAGAGAAAGAGATAGAGAGAGAGGGAGGGAGAGAGACATGGTGATAACAGAGGGGCAAAAACGACATTGCGCACTGGGAGAAGACGAGATTTAGGCGGCAGTAAGAAAGGCAAGATTTGAGATGGAAAGGTTTGCGGTCGTCATTTGAGACGAAGGATAACGATAATATATGGGGGACACAATAATAAGCTTGATGGTGATAATAATACTTGCAAAAACAATGAAAGAGGGACAGGTCGTGAACTTAAATATGACTTAGGCTGATTTATTCATCATCCTGCAGTTCTTCGTAGTTCGTGTGTTATAGCCAGGAGGAAAGCAATAATAGGGCGGTCAAGCCTCGTGCGTAGGGTTTTATAGGGGAGGGGGAGCGGAGGTGTGGGTAGAAGCCTGTGGCAGCGAGTGAAAGTGAAATATATATATATAGAGAGAGAGAGAGACAGCGATGTGCGTAGGGTTTTATAGGGGAGGGGGAGCGGAGGTGTGGGTAGAAGCCTGTGGCAGCGAGTGAAAGTGAAATATATATATATATATAGAAGAGAAGAGAGACAGCGATAACAGAGGGAGAAAACGACACCGCAGAGAAGAGAGAGAGAGAGAGGGAGGGAGAGAGACATGTGATAACAGAGGGGCAAAAACGACATTGCGCACTGGGATAAGACGAGATTTAGGCGGCAGTAAGAAAGGCAAGATTGATGGAAGGTTTGCGGTCGTGTGCATATTTTCTATGAGTGTAAGTTGGGAAAGATGTTTAAGAATTAAGCGACAGAACGACCAGATTTGAGACGAGATGTTTTTTTTTTTTTTTTTTTGGCGGTCGTGTGAATAATTTTTGTGAGCGAAAGTTTATATGCTTCAGCTAGCATTTGAGACGAAGGATAACGATAATATATGGGGCCACAATAATAAGGCTTGATGGTGATATAATACTTGCAAAAACAATGAAAGAGGGACAGGTCGTGAACTTAAATATGACTTAGCTGATCTTCTTCATCATCCTGCAGTTCTTCGTAGTTCGTGTGTTATAGCCAGAGGAAAGCACTAAAGGGCGGTCAAGCCTCGTGCGTAGGTTTTATAGGGGAGGGGGAGCGCGGTGTGGTAGAAGCTTGTGGCAGCGAGTGAAGTTAAATATATATATCTATAGAGAGAGAGAGACAGCGATGTGCGTATGGTTTTATAGGGGAGGGGGAGCGGAGGTGTGGTAGAAAGCCTGTGGCAGCGAGTGAAAGTGAAATATATATATCTATAGAGAGAGAGAGACAGCGATACAGAGGGAGAAAACGACAACCGCAGAGAAAGAGAGAGAGAGAGGGAAGGGAGAGAGACATGGTGATAACAGAGGGGTGCAAAACGACATTGCGCACTGGGAGAAGACGAGATTTAGGCGGCAGTAAGAAAAGCAAGATTTGAGATGGAAAGGTTTGCGTCGTGTGCATAATTTTCTATGAGTGTAAGTTGGGAAAGATGGGTTAGAGAATTAAGCGCCCGAAAGACCAATTTTAGACGAGATGTTTTTTTTTTTTTTTTTGCGGTCGTGTGAATAAGTTTTTGGTGAGCGAAAGTTATATGCTTCAGCTAGCATTTGAGACGAAGGATAACGATAATATCTGGGGACACAATAATAAGGCTTGATGGTGATCATAATACTTGCAAAAACAATGAAGAGGGACAGGTCGTGAACTTAAATTGACTTAGCTGATATTATTCCTCATCCTGCAGTTCTTCGTAGTTCGTGTGTTATAGCCAGAGGAAAGCAATAATAGGGCGTCAAGCCTCGTGCGTAGGGTTTTATAGGGGAGGGGGAGCGGGGTGTGGGTAGAAGCCTGTGGCAGCGATTGAAAAGTGAAATATATATATATAGAGAGAGAGAGACAGCGATGTGCGTAGGTTTTTTATAAGGGGAGGGAAGCGGAGGTGTGGTAGAAGCCTGTGGCAAGCGAGTGAAAGTGAAATATATATATATATAGAGAGAGAGAGAGACAGCGATAACAGAGGGAGAACGACAACGCAGAGAAAGAGAGAGAGAGAGAGGGAGGGAGAGAGACATGGTGATAACAGAGGGCAAACGACATTGCGCACTGGAGAAGACTATTTAGGCGGCATTAAGAAAGGCAAGTTTGAGATGGAAAGGTTTGCGGTCGTGTGCATAATTTTCTATGAGTGTAAAGTTGGTAAGATGGTTTAGAGAATTAAGCGACAGAAAGACAGATTTGAGACAGATGTTTTTTTTTTTTTTTTTGCGGTCGTGTGAATAAGTTTTTGTGAGCGAAGTTTCTATGCTTCAGCTTGCATTTGAGACGAAGGATAACGATAATATATGGGGGATATATAATACATATATTATATAATACCTATATATATATATACATATATATATATATACATATAATATATATATATACATATTATATACATATATATTATACTATATATATATATATATACATATATATATATACATAATCCATATACATATAATTATACATATACATTATATATACATATATATATATATATATATACTATATATAATATATATACCATATATATATATATATATTATTCATATATATATATATATATATATATACACATATATCATATATATATATACCATAATATATACATATATATATATTATACATATATATATATATATATATATACATATATATATATATATATATATATACACTCCATATATATATATATAAGAGAGAGAGAGAGACAGCGATAACAGAGGGAGAAAACGACACCGCAGAGAAAGAGAGAGAGAGAGAGGGAGGGAGAGAGACATGGTGATAACAGAGGGGCAAAAACGACATTGCGCACTGGGAGAAGACGAGATTTAGGCGGCAGTAAGAAAGGCAAGATTTGAGATGGAAAGGTTTGCGGTCGTGTGCATAATTTTCTATGAGTGTAAGTTGGGAAAGATGGGTTAGAGAATTAAGCGACAGAAAGACCAGATTTGAGACGAGATGTTTTTTTTTTTTTTTTTTGCGGTCGTGTGAATAAGTTTTTGTGAGCGAAAGTTTATATGCTTCAGCTAGCATTTGAGACGAAGGATAACGATAATATATGGGGGACACAATAATAAGGCTTGATGGTGATAATAATACTTGCAAAAACAATGAAAGAGGGACAGGTCGTGAACTTAAATATGACTTAGCTGATATTATTCATCATCCTGCAGTTCTTCGTAGTTCGTGTGTTATAGCCAGGAGGAAAGCAATAATAGGGCGGTCAAGCCTCGTGCGTAGGGTTTTATAGGGGAGGGGGAGCGGAGGTGTGGGTAGAAGCTTGTGGCAGCGAGTGAAAGTGAATATATATATATATAGAGAGAAGAGACAGCGATGTGCGTAGGTTTTATAGGGGAGGGGGAGCGGAGGTGTGGGTAGAAGCCTGTGGCAGCGAGTGAAAGTGAAATATATATATATATAGAGAGAGAGAGAGACAGCGATAACAGAGGGAGAAAACGACACCGCAGAGAAAGAGAGAGAGAGAGAGGGAGGAGAGAGACATGGTGATAACAGAGGGGCAAAAACGACATTGCGCACTGGGAGAAGACGAGATTTAGGCGGCAGTAAGAAAGGCAGATTTGAGATGGAAAGGTTTGCGGTCGCATTTGAGACGAAGGATAACGATAATATATGGGGGACACAATAATAAGGCTTGATGGTGATATAATACTTGCAAAAACAATGAAAGAGGGACAGGTCGTGAACTTAAATATGACTTAGCTGATATTATTCATCATCCTGCAGTTCTTCGTAGTTCGTGTGTTATAGCCAGGAGGAAAGCAATAATAGGGCGGTCAAGCCTCGTGCGTAGGGTTTTATAGGGGAGGGGGAGCGGAGGTGTGGGTAGAAGCCTGTGGCAGCGAGTGAAAGTGAAATATATATATATATAGAGAGAGAGAGACAGCGATGTGCGTAGGGTTTTATAGGGGAGGGGGAGCGGAGGTGTGGGTAGAAGCCTGTGGCAGCGAGTGAAAGTGAAATATATATATATATATAGAGAGAGAGAGAGACAGCGATAACAGAGGGAGAAAACGACACCGCAGAGAAGAGAGAGAGAGAGAGGGAGGAGAGAGACATGGTGATAACAGAGGGGCAAAAACGACATTGCGCACTGGAGAAGACGAGATTTAGGCGGCAGTAAGAAAGGCAAGATTTGAGATGGAAAGGTTTGCGGTCGTGTGCATAATTTTCTATGAGTGTAAGTTGGGAAAGATGGGTTAGAGAATTAAGCGACAGAAAGACCAGATTTGAGACGAGATGTTTTTTTTTTTTTTTGCGGTCGTGTGAATAAGTTTTTGTGAGCGAAAGTTTATATGCTTCAGCTAGCATTTGAGACGAAGGATAACGATAATATGGGGGACACAATAATAAGGCTTGATGGTGATAATAATACTTGCAAAAACAATGAAAGAGGGACAGGTCGTGAACTTAAATATGACTTAGCTGATATTATTCATCATCCTGCAGTTCTCGTAGTTCGTGTGTTATAGCAGGAGGAAAGCAATAATAGGGCGGTCAAGCCTCGTGCGTAGGGTTTTATAGGGGAGGGGGAGCGGAGGTGTGGGTAGAAGCTTGTGGCAGCGAGTGAAAGTGAAATATATATATATATAGAGAGAGAGAGACAGCGATGTGCGTAGGGTTTTATAGGGGAGGGGGAGCGGAGGTGTGGGTAGAAGCCTGTGGCAGCGAGTGAAAGTGAAATATATATATATATATAGAGAGAGAGAGAGACAGCGATAACAGAGGGAGAAAACGACACCGCAGAGAAAGAGAGAGAGAGAGAGGGAGGGAGAGAGACATGGTGATAACAGAGGGGCAAAAACGACATTGCGCACTGGGAGAAGACGAGATTTAGGCGGCAGTAAGAAAGGCAAGATTTGAGATGGAAAGGTTTGCGGTCGTGTGCATAATTTTCTATGAGTGTAAGTTGGGAAAGATGGGTTAGAGAATTAAGCGACAGAAAGACCAGATTTGAGACGAGATGTTTTTTTTTTTTTTTTTTTGCGGTCGTGTGAATAAGTTTTTGTGAGCGAAGTTTTATATGCTTCAGCTAGCATTTGAGACGAAGGATAACGATAATATATGGGGGACACAATAATAAGGCTTGATGGTGATAATAATACTTGCAAAAACAATGAAAGAGGGACAGGTCGTGAACTTAAATATGACTTAGCTGATATTATTCATCATCCTGCAGTTCTTCGTAGTTCGTGTGTTATAGCCAGGAGGAAAGCAATAATAGGGCGGTCAAGCCTCGTGCGTAGGGTTTTATAGGGGAGGGGGAGCGGAGGTGTGGGTAGAAGCTTGTGGCAGCGAGTGAAAGTGAAATATATATATATAGAGAGAGAGAGAGACAGCGATGTGCGTAGGGTTTTATAGGGGAGGGGGAGCGGAGGTGTGGGTAGAGCCTGTGCAGCGAGTGAAAGTGAATATATATATATATAGAGAGAGAGAGAGACAGCGATAACAGAGGGAGAAAAAACGACCCGCAGAGAAAGAGAGGAGAGAGAGGGAGGGAGAGAGACATGGTGATAACAGAGGGGCAAAAACGACATTGCGCACTGGGAGAAGACGAGATTTAGGCGGCAGTAAGAAAGGCAAGATTTGAGATGGAAAGGTTTGCGGTCGTGTGCATAATTTTCTATGAGTGTAAGTTGGGAAAGATGGGTTAGAGAATTAAGCGACAGAAAGACCAGATTTGAGACGAGATGTTTTTTTTTTTTTTTGCGGTCGTGTGAATAAGTTTTTGTGAGCGAAAGTTTATATGCTTCAGCTAGCATTTGAGACGAAGGATAACGATAATATATGGGGGACACAATAATAAGGCTTGATGGTGATAATAATACTTGCAAAAACAATGAAAGAGGGACAGGTCGTGAACTTAAATATGACTTAGCTGATATTATCATCATCCTGCAGTTCTTCGTAGTTCGTGTGTTATAGCCAGAGGAAAGCAATAATAGGCGGTCAAGCCTCGTGCGTAGGGTTTTATAGGGGAGGGGGAGCGGAGGTGTGGGTAGAAGCCTGTGGCAGCGAGTGAAAGTGAAATATATATATATAGAGAGAGAGAGAGACAGCGATGTGCGTAGGGTTTTATAGGGGAGGGGGAGCGGAGGTGTGGGTAGAAGCCTGTGGCAGCGAGTGAAAGTGAAATATATATATATATAGAGAGAGAGAGAGACAGCGATAACAGAGGGAGAAAACGACACCGCAGAGAAAGAGAGAGAGAGAGAGGGAGGGAGAGAGACATGGTGATAACAGAGGGGCAAAAACGACATTGCGCACTGGGAGAAGACGAGATTTAGGCGGCAGTAAGAAAGGCAAGATTTGAGATGGAAAGGTTTGCGGTCGTGTGCATAATTTTCTATGAGTGTAAGTTGGGAAAGATGGGTTAGAGAATTAAGCGACAGAAAGACCAGATTTGAGACGAGATGTTTTTTTTTTTTTTTTGCGGTCGTGTGAATAAGTTTTTGTGAGCGAAAGTTTATATGCTTCAGCTTGCATTTGAGACGAAGGATAACGATAATATATGGGGGATATATACATATATATATATATACATAATATATATATACATTATATATATATACATATATATATATATATACATATATATATACATATATTATATATATATATATATATATACATATATATATATACATATACATATACATATATATATACATATACATATATATATACATATATATATAATATATATATCATATATATATATATATACATATAATTATATATATATATATACATATATATATATATATATATATATTATACATATATATATATATATATACATATATATACATATATATATATATACATATATATATATATATATATACATATATATATATATATATATATATACTACATATATATATATATATATATACATACATATATATATATTATATATACATCATATATTATATATATATACTATATATATATATACATATATATATACATATATATATATATTGGAATCGACCTCCTCAATCATTACCACTGTCAACATCTCTTCTACCTACTACTACTACTACAACTACTACTAATGCTATCTCAAGGAATTTACCTCCTACAGGTCACAAAGGTCGCCAAAACTTCAACAAACCATCATCTACACCTTTCACAACTCACACACACACACGCACCTACACACACACTCGAAACCCCATCATTTGCCGATATTCTCTTCGCCATAGACTGTGCACTGATAGAGACTGCAAATTCACCCAGTTACCTGAACAAAACGCTCTATCCCCACAAACTACAACAGCAACCACCACCATAATACAACACCACCACAACCACCAATATCTCAAACAAGGAATCCCCAAATCTGCCGCTATTCCCAGCGAGACAGATTGTGTCTGCACAGGGATTGCCCCTTTACCCATCTCCCGGGGACTCGTCGGACATTTAAAGATAACCACTCACATAAAAATAGCCGCGGCCACAGTCCACCTGCGGTTCCCTAGACAGGAAACCACCTCTTCTTCCTCTTTTTTAGCTATGATGAATCTAGCAAAAGAACTGGAAAAAAACATCCGAGCTATCACCCACCACCATCCACCACAAATACCCCATGCACATGCCATTAAAAAGCAATCAAATAAACAAATCACCAAAACAATTAAAACCATCCACTCTCGCCTCAACATTTCTGCTTAATGCCCAAGGCATCAGCCCTTCCACCAATACACAAAAATGGAAGATAAGATTCCTGGAGGACTGGGTCAATGCCCATCCAAACCACATCCCTTTCTTCGTCCTCACTGAAACCCAACTT
>NW_021826047.1:10000-12500 GCF_006345805.1 Octopus sinensis | reverse complement strand
CTCCCTGCGACTTGCTCACTAACACAATTCCACTCGGCTGCAGTGGAACCATATCAACAACCAGGCGGATGTGCTCGAACCAAAACTGTGACAATTAGGAAATATATATATGTAAAAACGTTTCCCCTTTTCCGCCTGTACAGTCTTTTGGGAATCAAATACCGATGCTAGCTCACCCACCAGCCTGCTTTTTCATCAGGTCATACCTTCAAACTTTCATTTTAGCTAACACCTACAAGAAACCACTGAAATTACTCTTTCGCCAGAGCTCATTTTCTCGGCAAGCTGAAGCTTGCCAGGACATACCGCTCGGTTGTGTATCGATATCATAGAACCAAACCTAGTTCCTCACTACTTTCAGGTAATAGAATCGGATTATAGCGACTGATTAGTGATGTATTGAGAGCTTATCCTGCATGTCAAATAACATATATACCATACAGGATGGTCTTGATACCATTCTACCTGAATACATCCCTGAAAACTTGGAATCTATCTGAAAGAAATACAGATAATCGCTATTTTCGTTTCTAAACAATCAATGATGATTGGAATGAAGGTGAGTGGAACATCTTTTAGTGGAACTCGAAGCTTCTGGTTTACACCTGTACATTGACGACAGATATGAGGGTTACCTTACTGTCCTGCGCCTGTGTCTGAGCAACCCTGTTTAGTAAAACCGTGGAAAGCGTAAGCTACCCATCGGAAGTCCTTTTTGCGACTGGCTGAGAAACCAGGAACAGTTGATTCCTCTTTCCTTATAACTGGAGGAAGAATAATATTTCACTCGTCTCATTGAAGTAATTATTGGAATGTAGAATGTTAGAATTCTACAGGATATGAAAAATAACGACAACAGACTTGAAAGAAGAACGTGTTTTGTGATTCACGGACTGAACATGGCTGAACATGGACGTTATTGATTTGTGTGTAACCAGACGACCAGGAGAAGGGAAAATTGAAAATTATGTTTCAAGACTGTAAGAAGTGGGAGAAAGAGGAAACTAGATTCAAGGCGTTTGCTTTGGTTTGAAAACAAAACTGGTGGGGAAAATACACCATCAAGTCACACCAGCACCCACCACTGAGACATCTACGATTCTTCGTATACCAAACTGTAGAATCATTGCTGCACCGGACAAAATACTTAGCATCATTTCTTCCAACTTTTTATGTTCTGTGCTCAAATGCCCCCGAAGTCAACTTTGCCTTTCATCCTTTCAGAGTAGATAAAATAATATTATTTACATTATTTACATTATTTACATTTGACGGATATTTGTCCTCATTTTTTTTGTTTCGGCTGATATACCTTCCAGCCTTCATCAGGTGCCTTGGGGAAATTTCGAACATGGGTTCTCATTCCTAAGGTATTTTTCGATGTTGTTTTTGTTGTTATTATTATTATTATTATTATATTATTATTATTATTATTATTATTATTATTATTATTATTATTATTATTATTATTCCCCTTGGGAATATAATAATAATAATAATAATAATAATAATAATAATAATAATAATAATAATAATAATAATAATAATAATAATAATAATAATAATAACAATAATAATAATGATAAAAATTATAATAACATCGAAAAGTACCTAAGGAATGAGAACCCAGGTTCGAAATTTCCCCAAGACACCTGATGAAAGCTAGAGGGTTGTGTTAACGTTGTGTTAACAACAAACAAGATGAAGGCAACTATCTGTCAAATGTAAATAATGTAAATAATGTTTATCATGTAATCGACCAAATATGCTCTTACACAGGTTTTGAAAGTAAGCTCCTCGAGTGAAGCCGCGTGGCTTAGTGGTTAGGGTGTTGCACTCACGATTACTAAATCGTGGGTTCGAACCTAAGACAGGGCCTAAAACACTTCATTCCACTTTGCTCCCGTCCACTAATCAGTAAATGAGTAACTCTGCAACGGGTTACGCGTCCGATCGGGAGAATGCTGAGCTGCTCGCCTAGACAGTGGGGTGGCACCATTCGATGAGAAGTGCATTGTGGCCAGCGATATGCAACAATATCCAATAGGCGTGGGTGTATGGTAAGAATCTTGCTTCCCAGCCACATCGTTCAGTCTCGGGCCGACCAAAACCTTATGAATGGATTTGATAGACGGAAACCGAAAGAAGCCCGTCGTATATATATATATATATAGTGTGTGTGTGTGTGTGTGTGTGGTGTGTGTGTGTGTGTGTATGTGTATGTATGTATGTATGTATGTATATGTATGTGTGCTTGTGCTTATCCCCCACCATCGCTTGACAACCGATGCTGGTGTGTTTACGTCCCCATAACTTCTATAGTAGAAGACACTTGCCGAAGGTGCCACGCAGTGGGACTGAACCCTGAACCATGTGGTTGGAAAGTAATCTTTTTATCACACATCTACGGCTTTTGGATGTTGTTACACATCTCACTTTGCACCGTAACTTGGCGGTTCGGCAAAAGACACCGGTAGTACAAGTACTAGGCTTACAAAGA
>NW_021826047.1:0-7500 GCF_006345805.1 Octopus sinensis | reverse complement strand
ATGCGTAGGTGTGTGTGTGTGTGTGTAAATATGTGGGGGGGGGGTATAAATATGTGTGTGTGTGTGTATAATGTATATTGTATTTAAAAGAACTGTTAATAATTTCTTGCTGCAAAGATAATGAGATTAGACAGAATTATATAACGTTTCTTGTATGTCTCCAAACAATCTTCGGGCTCTGGGCACTGAAGACACAAGGTACGTTATATAATCCTGTCTAATCTCGGTATCTTTGCTGCAAAAAATTTTTTTTTAATCTATTAGTAGCTCTTATTTTAAGTACAGTTTGTATTTAATCATATTTATTTGTCTCTAAGGGCGGCGATTTGGCTCAAACGTTAGCACGCCGGGTGAAATGCTTAGCGTTATTTTGTCTGCCTTGCGTTCTGAGTTCAAATTCCGCCGAAATCTACTTTGCCTTTCATCCTTTCGGGATCGATTAAATAAGTACCAGTTACGCACTGGGGTCGATATAATCGACTTAAACCGTTTGTCTGTCCATGTTTGTCCCCTATGTGTGTAGCCCCTTGTAGGTAGTAAAGAAATAGGTATTTATTTGTCTCCAGATGTTCATCCTACCTTAACGGAATGGAAACACACACACACACACACACACATACTAATACTGCTGTAATATAACTATAAATATATTTATTTATATTATAGTGAGGTATGCCGGTTTATGGGGTTGCACTGGGTTTGTCGCTCATAAGGGGTCTGGTCTTACGGCGTATCTTCAGACCCCAAACATCGCTGGCCTGAGACCCCTTTAAATTATGGAAGGGAAAAAGCAGCGCAGCCGAAGATCGATGGACAATGGCAAAGGGAGATAATCACCTATGGTTTTTACCCTTAAAAACGAGGCTTTCCCCCTCCCATATTTCAAAGAGATCTCAAGCCAGCAGTGTTTTGGGTTTGGAGATAGACTGTACGGCTAAACCCCTTATGAGCGAGAAACCCAGGGTAACCCCATAAATCGGCCTATCCCCCCACTATAATATTTACTGCTCTACATCTTAGAGTGTGCTTCTCCTCTGAATTTATGTATTTCTACAAATGATTTCGTTGCTTGCAAAAAAGAGTCCTTATTCCATGTCCTTGTACTTCGTATTTTTTGTTGTTTATGTTTTGTGACGTCCTGTGTCCGCATAAGCATATGTATATACGTAAACATGTATGTACGTATACGTATGTATATATGCATATATATATATATATATATATATATATATATATTATTATGTATATATGTACACACACATATGTGTGTGTATATATATATATATATATATTATATATATATAATATACATATATACATATATATATATATGTACATATATATATACACGTATATATACACATATATATGAATATATATACATACACATATACACGCATATATTTTATATATATATATAAATATATATATACATATACACGCATATATATATATATATATTATATATATATATATATATATATATATATATATAATATATTGCAGCTGTATCAGCGCCAAACGGTTTTTAGTTGTGAGCGAATGTTAGGTTAGTTAAAATATGTTTGTGACATATTTTAGCTTCCAAACACAAATTCACTGCAGTTACCGAGAAGAAAATATTCTGTCTTTTGGTGAAAAAAAAGTATAAAAACACCATATCTGTTCTAGAATATTTCAGTTGTCACCAAGAAGAATATTCACCGATGAAAAGATTCAACAGCATGAGACTCTAAAATATATGTGTGTGTATGTGTCTGTGTGTGTGTGTAGAGAGAGAGAGAGAGAGAGAGAGAGAGAGTCTTTGAGACTGTGTTTGTCCACCACCACCGCCAGCATCACCACATGACAACCGGTGTTGGTGTGTTTACGTCCCCTTAGCGCTTCAGCTAAGAGTTCGATGAAATAAGAAAAAAGGTTTTTAAAAAAACAAGTCCTGGGATCGATTTATCCGACTAAAACTTTTTCAAGGCGGAGCCCCAGCATGGCCTGGGCATAGTGACTGAAAAAAGAAACACAATAAAGGATAAATCATAATCTATATTGCATGGTATTTGCCGAGCTGGCAGAATCGTTAGCCACGCCGGGCGAAATACGTAGCCGTATTTCGTCTGCCGCTACGTTCTGAGTTCAAATTCCGCCGAGATCGACTTTGCCTTTCATCCTTTCGGGGTCGATAAATCAAGTACCAGTTACGTACAGGGGTCGATATAATCGACTTAATCTGTTTGTCTGTCTTTGTTTGTCCTCTCTGTGTTTAGCCCCTTCCGGGTAGTAAAGAAATAGGTATTTGCTACACCTGTATTTGCCTGTGTTATTCAAACAGATGCCACTGGCCACGCTGTTATTTCTTTTAGTTTACATTCCTTAAAGAAGCCTCCCAGCCTTATTAATTAAGAACCGCTGTCTGGCTCATCGTACACCTGAGATTGCTATGAAGCAAGTTGGACGAGTTAGTACTCAATCAGCTGTAATAGCAAGTTTAACCAATCAGTTGCAGCCTTTAAATGTCTCAATCAATTGGCCATTTAAAAGATTTGTGAGGAAGGAGTGGAGCAATCAAATGCAGGCTTCCGATTTTATGGCTGATTTCTGCAGAAAGAGGAAAGAGGCTTCGTTTTACACAGGAGTGTCATAAAAGTTGATGGAATGAGCTGAAATACGAGGTTGTCGTAAAAATTATATTTTGAAACAAAAATTTTGGGCTTTTAATTCCCTTCATGGCGCTGAGGACGATTTATTGTTTGAAGAAAATATTCATAATCCAGGTTCTGATTTCAGAGAAATCCGATGATGCAGACGACAATATGGTTGCCAACAGCAACAACGTTTGACAATGTTGGTTTGCCAGCGATTGGAGAGGATGACCTGGCTGCTTGTACAGATGATTAAACAAACCTTCGTGATAACTTTTTTTGCATTATTTTCTTTTGCTGCTTGCCATGTGGCCTATAAAACATCGGTTTTCTGTTAGAATACATTCAATTATTTTTCTTTCAGGCGCAGGCATGGCTGTGTGGTAAGAAGCTTGCTTACCAACCACATCGTTCCGGGTTCAGTCCCACTGCGTTGCACCTTGGGCAAGTGTCTTTCACCATAGCCTCGGCCAGATCAAAGCCTTGTGAGCGGATTTGGTAGACGGAAACTGAAAGAAGCCCGTCGTATATACATGTGTGTGTTTATGTCTGTGTTTGTTCCTCCACCATCGTTTTACAGCCAATGTTGGTATGTTTACGACCCTGTTACTTAGCGGCTCGGTAAAAGAGTCCGATAGAATAAGTACCAGGCTTACAAAGAATAAATCGGGGGGTCGATTTCTTCGACTAAAAGTCAGTGCTCCAACATGGCCACAGTCAAATGACTGAAACAAGTAAAAGAATGTAAGAATAAAAGAATATATCTTTTTTAATCGTTTTAGTCATTAGACTGCGGCCATACTGGAGCACCACCTAGAAGAACTTTTAGTCGAATGAACCAACTCCAGGACTTATCCTAGTACTTATTCTATCGGTCTCTTTTGCCGAACTCCTAAGTTATGAGAGCGTAAACGGTGGTGGGGGACAAACACAGAAACAAAGACACACATGCAACACATATACATTATATATATATATATATATATATATATATATATATAATAATATAATATATATACATACATGCATATATATATATATATGCATGCATGTGTGTGTATGCATGTATGTATGTGCGCAACAGGCTGTCTTCAGTCTCCGTCTACGAAATCCATTAACAAGGCTTTTGTCGGCCTGTGGTTATAGTAGAAGATACTTCCCCAATGTACGTTATTTACAATTGATGGATATTTGTCCTCATCTTGTTTTTGTTAACACAATGTTTCGGCTGATATACCCTCCAACCTTCATCAAGTGTCTTTAGGAAATTTCGAACCTGGGTTCTCATTCCTAAGGTACTTTTCGATGTTATCATTATTATTATTAGTAGTAGTAGTAGTAGTAGTAGTAGTAGTAGTAGTAGTAGTAGTAGTAGTGAGGTCACTGCCTTGAATCGAACTCGGAATCTTAAGTTTAGTAGCCTGCGCTCCTAACCACTGCGCCATACGCCCGTGGGCATATGGCGTTGTGGTTAAATATAGAACTGTATACTTTCCCCAATTTGCCACACAGTAGGACTGAACCCGGAACCATGCGGTTTGTGAAGCCAACTTCTCCTATAAGCCACCACTGCACCTTATACTATCCTAATTTACTCGTTGTTCAGTCAATATTACATTTATAGGAATTCATTCCTTTTTATTACTTATTCTGTGTCTTTGCTTTGTACAGTTTTTACGCCATATTTGTTTTGTACAATATTTCTTTTCATACCGAGTATATTTCATTTATTTCTCATTCAAGGTCAGTTTAGAGTTACTATATATAATTTCTGAGTAGCTTCCTGTATATATTGCATTTACGTGCACAAAACCAGGTTTTCCTATAAAACCACTTTAGAATCACTTTCAATAAATATTTAGCGAAACCTACAAATATCCCAGTAAATTATACTTCAATCGCAGTTGTCATCTCGCCTTTTGGTCGTTTAGCTTTGCTGAATAAATGTCAGACATAAGTTATTTAGTTATGTCTAATACCGGAGCAAACCTCTTCACACGTGATGCAGAGAGTTTCATATAGCAGCTAAGATGTCTTTGTTTTATCATCCAGCTCTGTTATCCATTTTCCCGATAAAAGTTTTCCAAATGTTTAACTTGAAAAGTAAATATGACTGACAAATAACAATGGCGTCTTTGTTTATTTGTTTCAGTCACTGGACTGTGGCCATGCTGGGGCACCGCCATGAAGAATTTTATTCGAACGAAACGACCCCGGGATTTATTTCTTTTGTGTTTTTTTAAAGCCCGGTACTTATTCTGTTGAGGCGGCGAGTTGGCAGAATCGTTAGCATGCCGCTACGTTCTGAGTTCAAATTCCGCCGAGGTCGACTTTGCCTTTCATCCTTTCGGGGTCGAATAAATAAGTACCAGCTACGCACTGGAGTCGATATAATCGACTTAATCCGTTTGTCTGTCCTTGTTTGTCCTTTCGCGGACGTAAACGCACCAACACCGGTCGTCAAGCGGTGGTGGAGGATAGATACAGACACAAAGACATATGTATATATATATTCTTTTTATTCTTTTATTTGTTCCAGTCATTTGACTTCAGCCATGCTGGAGCACCGCCTTAAGTCGAACAAATCGAACCCAGGCCTTATTCTTTGTATGCCTGGTACTTATTCCCTCGGTCTTTCTTTGCCGATCCGCTAAGTTACGGGGACGTAAACACACTAACATCTATTGTCAAGCGATGGTGAAGGGGAAAACACAGACACACAAACATATATATATATATATATATATATTATATATATATATATATATTATATATATATATATATATATATAATATATATATATATACACACGCACACCACACACACATATATATATATATATATGTGTGTAGTAAATAAAAAAAAACGAAGAACAAGCACAAAAAAACAACACCGTGAGGACGTGGTACATTTAAAGTATTAGTACACGCTCAGGGAAAGAAAGATGGCATAACATTTCGAACAAACCTCTTCTTCGGGAACAGAGGTAAGTCCAATAGAAAAGGAAGACAGAGGGGGAAAAATCGCCAGCGATTCACACGTTGTTACATTTTGAAATGTAATCCCATGTGGACCGTTTGAAGCATTGCATTGGCCCAGGCGCGTTTTCTATTATTCGAAGCAGTGCTGGAATTTGCGAAGTGATGCTTTTTAACGCCTCCGTCATTCCTTTTTCTTCACCTCTTCCACATCTTCGAATTCCGTAGCGCTAGCTTTCGTTAATATTGATGACCTTCGAAAAAAATGTTCGGATCAATTTCCGACTCTTCTTTCAGTTCACGACACTCATTCAGTCATGATTGCTTTTCATCTTCCGTGATCAAGCGAGGCACAGATTTAGCTGCTACTCTTTTCCTTCGCAATTCCTTGCTCAAAATTCGTTGGCAGGAGCTCCAGGACACACCAACCATATCAACGAATTCGTCAATTGCTCTACGACGGTCCTCTAAGATCAGCTCATGAATTCTCATGTTTTCATTCGTTCGTAAGTTCGACGGTCATACTAAACAAGGCTGGTCTTCAAGTGATAAGTGGCCATTCCTAAAGCATGGAAACCACTCGTGAACTTGTTTTGCTCATTGCAGCGTACTTGTAAGCTGTTTGAAACATGGCAACTGTTACAGCCGCCGTTTACCATAGCAGAAAACAGAATATCACAGAAGCACGCAGTTTCTTCGCAAAAAATCGACGAACAGGAGAGAAGAACCGCAAGACAAAGACGTACCACGTGACAGCACGACCTCACCTAACGACGGCGGTCAGCAGACTGATGCCTGAGGATTGCATCAAGTGGCTTCTAGTGGCGGAAGCCTAAACTACAAAGGGTTTACCCCGCAGAAGTCGTTTCCGGTTACTTTTGGCTACCCACTCATATGTGTGAATGTGTATGTTTGTGTGTATGCATCTATCTGTCCGTGTGTGTGTCTGTGTGTATACATGTGTATATGTGAACATCAGTGCGCATGTGGGTGTGAGCACACATATACATGTTTGTGGTATCTCTGTGCTTGTGTCTCGGTTCCTGTGTGTGAGTGTGTATGAGTGAGACTGTGTGCCATTTGAGTGTGTGATAAGACACCTGTCCGATGGGCCAAGCAGTGGGGCTGAACCCGGAACCATGTGCTTGGAAAGCAGTCAACCTATCCACACAGCCGCGCTTGTGCCTGTGTGCTTTTTATGTGTGTATGCGTGTGTGCTGTGCATATGAGTGTGTATGTATGTTCCGGAGCGTTCGTCTCTATCACAGCGTGCGTCGGTTTATGTGTAGGGGCTATGCGCATGCGTGAGTGTAGTGGAACTGTATACGTATGTGTTGTGTGTGTGTGTATGTGTGTGTGTGTCTGTCGCTACTTCTGTATGTGTGTGTAACAGTGAGTGTATGTGATTCTTATTCTTTGTGTGTATGCGTTTATGTGCGTACGTGTATATGTGTTTGTGAGTGTGTCTGTTGTGTGTGAGTGTGTGAGTGTGTGTGTGGTGTGTGTGTGTGTGTGTATGTGTGTGAGTGTGTGTGTGTTAAAAGAATACATTATTAGCTTTAAAAGCGTGTGGAATAATCGAATGGTCAATCAGTGAGTTATCTGCAGAAAGCAGGGAGTCTGGTTGGATGATGATGATGACGATGCTGCTAGTGGTGGTGGTGGTGGTGGTGGTCTGCTGGTGGTGGTGGTAATGATAATGATGATGATGGTTGGGGCAGCTTTATCGATATATTGCCCTAACGAACGCATGAGTGATCAGAGCATCAGCTGACAATCATCGAACTGTAGCGTTGCATGAGTGTGGTTCTGTTTATGAGTGTCTATGTGTGTGTGCGAGTGCACGCACATATACACACACACATACACACACACACATGCGACC
>NW_021826046.1:0-13805 GCF_006345805.1 Octopus sinensis | reverse complement strand
ACTTTTGGATCCTCGTCCGCCAAATCAGATATTTCTGTCAGGGTTGACAAATCTGGAGGACACTTCCCGCCAGAAATCGCCTCGATCGTGTCCCCGAGGACCTTTCCGACACCCCCAATCACCTCCTTCGTCCGAATCGAACTACAAATTTTAAAAACCCGCCAAAATACTAATGTCTGAGCTCAAAAATATCATTATTGTAGTACAGAATAACACAACGTCGTAAATTTAGACAATCCAATTCTTTGGCCGGAAATAACCCTCAAAAAGGCGGGAAATTAATATTCCGGGTCGATCACCAACTTTATTCATGTTTTTCATTATTAAAAGTGGAGATTTGATCAAATCGGACTGACTTTGGCCGGGTTTTTCCAGAAGGGCAAATCTTTCGACATCAAAGGACACAGTCGGCCCTTTCAAGTTTTTATCAAAAGAAAAACAACCATGTGGGAGCTTAAAAATACTTAATTTTAATTTTTGAAGTTTATTTCGACGATTAATGTCGATTATGTGCGATATTTTCATGTTTTTTGAGTCTTCGATGAAATTTTTGATAGATTCTGAGAGATTTGTGCGGAGACGGTGAGATGTGTTGGGTCGGAGTACATTTCTGAGACTTTTTACTAACTTTGAGAGTAAACAAGTCCTTCTTCCTTGATAGACTACTAAAGTGTGAGGAAGAGAAACAGAGTTGGCTTCAGCCTCTGTTTTAGCCTTGGCACGATTCTTACGAGTTAGTTTTCCCTATAAAATAAATTTTATTTGAATACACGTCGTTTTTTCGCCATTTTAAAAACAATAAAAATGCACCACGAGAACACAAAATCACGTTTATGATTTCAAATAAAATAAATAATTTATTATTAATATTAAAATTAAATATTTCAATGGAAAATGGAGAAAAAAGAGCCGTAATTGATTTAGAGACCTATGATAAAGGACTGGGATTGGTTAGGAGATTAATATCCAGTGGATGGCGAGAGGATTAACATCGTAATAATTAGTTAATTTGATTTTTTGTTTTTCAATTTATTGGTTAAATAAATTATTAATTAGTTAATTTTATCTGGAAAACCAAATGTAATAGGATAACCACGTCACCACACGTGGTTATTTTTTTTGTTGACAGTTTATTTATTTTATTTTCTTATATAAATGTTTACTTATTGCATGAAAATTGATTAAATATATTGTTGATTACAAAATTTCTATATTTCATATTCTGTAATTCAAATCGTGTTATTTTGACAAGAATTTAATCTTTTTTTCATTTTATTCTTCATTAATTTAATCGACGATTTTATAAATCCATCATAATTGTCTGTTTTGGTCTGACTTTATTTTACAAACTCTCAGTCAGTGACACTCGTCATGAAGAGTCGGTGTTGCAAGTGGAACACCCAATGTTCCAACACTCACTTGAGAAGTAGTTTTAAACTGGACTCTACGCGTTAATCTGGAATAAAAAAGCGCGGGAAACAAACCGTTATTCAAATGGAGGCCTTTTTTTACTTGATTCATATTAATTATTTTCCATTTCCCCAAACGTGGCTTAATCTGATATGCTGCTTCATAACGTAATTTAATTATTCGTGGTGTTAGCAATGGTTTTTTATTGGTTTGTGGGCATATATTTTTTTTTTGTTCAACATTCTTTTAATTGTCATATGACTAATTGATAAGTTTCTTTCATTTTTCAATTTAATAGAAATTTTCCTAATTGACAATTTGGAGTTTTGTTCAATTTCATAACAAATCATGTTTGAAATTTCTTCAGAATAAATATTATGACCACCACTGCCTTTTCTGGGTACCTTTGTATTGCTTAAAGACATTTTTTTTATTTGTTTCGAAATTGTTGATTGGCAAACGTGCAGAATAGATGCAATATGTTTTTGCTTGAAACCGGCATTTTTAATGAAATCATTTGTGCTATTTTATTTGAAGTCAGTTTCATTTCTATAAGTGTAAAGGACCTTAGAAAAGTAATTCCGCAGTAGGAAAAAAGCTACATGAGGCTCGATGTCTTTGAGCTTCTCGATCATTTTGGAAAGATTAGAGATTTTACAAGACAACGTGTCTTCAAGGGCAGAAGGACCCATGAGAGCACCGAGAATCGTCAAATTCGACTTGTCGGTGACTTGGACGTCAGAAGGGATATTTTGCCACGTGGAAGTTGCGACAGTGAATGAATTTGGGTAAAGATTGATGTTCACCACTTCGGATTTGTTGTCGTTTATAGAAAGGCCAATGGCCGAGATGGTAGGAATAATGAAACGGAGGTCGTCAAAAACAACACACGGAGAGCCACAAATGGTCGCATCATCAAGGTACCAAATGTTAATTGGGGAACGGAGAGTGGGCAATATATTAACCCCCAAGGCGAAAAGAACAGGGCCCAGGGATCACCCTGCTGAACCCCCAGTAGACGAAGAAATAGGTATATCGTTGAACATGAGGATACTTGAGCAAGCATATGAGAGATGCACAAGGGGATAGGCGAAAGGGACTAATTCACGACAACATCCCAGTAGGTGGTCCCGTCTGATGGAATTGAATGCGTTTGGAAACGTCCAATTAACCATAATAACTCCTCTAATGATTCAGTTAATTCACGAATTGAATGGACAGCAGCTTCGCAGCCGTTAGAACGCCAACCCCCCGAGTTGGACAGGCAAAAAATTAAAGGAACCAAAAATGGCCAATTTGAGAGGGTTAGTGTATCTATTTTTTGAAAAAAAACTATTAAAAATCGACTATTATTTTTTTATTTGTTGACGATAACGATGATTCCAAAAACAGTTTCCATAAAAAAGTTAATAATTAATATGTCTTCCATTTGCATTCTGGGATCGTTATCATGCATAAGATGAAAGTGTTTAGTTTACTATTTCCGAAGCTGTTTGAAATAGATTTTGGCCAAAAGTTGCTTATAATATGCAGCATTCATTTTATATCATCGATGAAACATTTTGCCAACGCCTCTAGACGAAATACAGCCCCATAAACATTATGTTCCACCACCGTGTTTGACAGTAGGGAGAATGTTATCTGAATTATATACGTTCTCTTGAATAATATCGAAACATCGATGTCCGACTCTCTGATATAGTTAAATTTGCACTCATCGGAAAAAATTACTGTGTCGAGTTCCTCGTTTGACATATTCAAACATTTATCCGAAAATATTTTTTTTTTCAATGTTTACCCGTCTTAAAGTGGTTTTTAAATGGCCAATTTTGTTCCTACGATTCTGACGTATCCATCATCCCCCCACGCACGACCCCAACTATTTTTATACAGTGAATCCTCGCAAATTGGCCATTTTTGGTACATAGAGATTTTATGGCCAATTTGAGAAAATGGCCAATTTGAAAAATCAATATTAAAAAATAAAATAAACACGTTTAATTTTATTACATAAATAAAATTCAATCCCTAATTCCTTTTTATTTGCTCTTTTTACATTTTCTTTGTATTTTCTTATTGCAGAATCATGCGAAACATCATCTCATTTTCTGCATTACAGTAAAGTTGCCTTTCCTATTCTAGTTAATGTCTTTGCATATCTTTTCTATCGAGTGGATATATGATTTTTGTCTCTTCGTCGCTAATTTCAGACTCTTGATCCTCTTGTAAACAATTTTCGTTTATATCTTGATCTTCTGTTGTTTTCGATATTTAGAAAATCTTCGCTCATTAGAGGATCGAAAATGTCAGTTCTTTCAATTTCATTCAGTCTCATAATGTTCAATTAATGTATTTTCGTGATTAGATTCATTTAAAATCTTAAAACATTTTGAATAGTTTCAGTAGATACAGTCATCCAAGCCATATTAACTTCAGTCTCCAGCAAATCAGTTAAGTACTGTAGCTTTCTCTCATGAAATGATCTTGAAGGTTTTTTATAATTCCAATATCCATTGGTTGTAGTAATCCCAGTAGAATTTTTAGGAAAAAATAAAATCTTAATCAATCCAAGTTTTGAGGAATAGAATGTGCAGGACAGTGGTCTATTAGCCTAAAATTTTCTTCTTTTTAATTTTAAGCTGGAGATCAAAGCTATAATCCAATCAATAAAAATAGATCCAGTCATCCAAGCTTTCTGTGAGCTATAATATGAGACAAGACACCATAGTCAAATTTTTAAAACATCTAGGCATTTTGGTTTTCCAATCATCACAGGTTTCAATTTATGACTTCCGGTCATGTTTGAACAAAGCATAATAGACACACGGTCTTTAAATTTTATTAATGTCAACTACTTTATCTGTTCGCATCTCTCCATGTAATTTTAGCATTCTAAAACCGTGTCTCTTTTTGAATTTTGCGAAATCCATTAGAATTTTTAAAGTTACTAAGTTGTAGCTCTTCGGCAAAATGCGCAGCCTTACACGATATTAAGGATCATTCAAAAACCACCTAAAATTGGTTTTCAATTAATACCTTTAGACTCTATTGTATCCATCCATTCGATCAATTTTTCTTCAAGCGTAGGAAATTTTGGTTGTGAGCAGCTTTATACGAATTTTGATAGATTTTCGAATCCCGTAAATAGAGTCTTTATTAAGCAGTAGATTATTGATCGTCTTTCTCGAGATCGTCTTGTGGAATAAATGTGAGAATCGTCAGCCAGAAGCTGACACGAAACACTGTCATTTTCTTCTTGTAGTTTATAATTTGTGTTTTTTCAAGAAAAGTGAGCCGAGTATAACGTATCCACGTGGCAGAAATTTATAAGACATGTGTGATTAAAAAAATAGTTTATTTTCTAATTAAAAAAAATATAATAATTCAAAAATTGTGCCAATTTGAGAATTGGCCAATTACTAAGAAAAAATTAATTTTTCTTAGTAAATTGTGAAAAAAAAAATGGTGCCAATTTAAAATTGGCCAATTTGCGAGGTGGCCAATTTGGCGAGGATTCACTTACTTAATTTTAATACCTGTTTTTTTATGAGCCAGTATTTTTTTCCATTATCTGATCGGCTGAACCTATGGCTGACGGACAACCGGCTCGTGGTAAACGCGGCAAAGTCCGCCACGTCCCTCTTCACCTTGATAAAGATTGGGAAGAACGTCAGTCGACTTAAAGCTGAATAATATATGTGACCGGTTTCTGAGCGGACCCGGTTTTTGGAAGACCAGGTGGTATATTAAAATAAAATGGATAAAATAATTTATTTTCATTAGAAATAAAAATTGGTTTTATTTTCTATTATATATTGTAATAATTAAATTAATTAAATTCAACATAATAGTCGACTTAAGGAGATATTCGGAATTAAACGGAGATATTCTGTCATTATTAAACATGACATCGATGCTAATACCAACAATAGAAGGCTTCCCTTATTTGATAATGTCGATACAAAAAAATATAAAATTATCGAAAGAAATAATTACAACTATTCTTTAGAAAATGGAAGTGTCCATAAGAATATTAATATTTCTAGAATAAAAAAGTTTAACTAATTTTAATTCTCTAAGTGAGAGATACCGCGGGCCGTAGGCCGCATAGGGGACTAGTTGAATTTTTTATATCAAACCTTGTGGGTTAGAATAGTTTTTATTGACAGTTATTTTAAGATTTGATTTTTTAAAATATTTAGGTTTAAAATCATTAAATAAAAATATAATGTTTTTTAATATTTTACACAAAAATCAAATAAATTACTTAATTTTTAAAATTTAAAAAGCACTTTGAAGGGTATGTTGGTTTTGTGAGCAATGATAAAATCAGAAACAGCTTAAGAAATTAACTGTAAACCATGGTCTAATTTATTGTATACTATTTCAGGATAAAATAAAAACGATTTATACAATTTTTTGTGTGGTCCTTCCAAAAACCGGGTCGCTCTAAAACCGGTGACAATATATCCGTTCCCTTTGCAGGAGTCAGACGGTCCTAGGGAAACCCCCGACATGCACCTCTGTTTCTCCCCACATGTGGACAACCTCCTTCGCAAATGCGACAAAATTGAACATACAGTCCGACCTCGATTTGGAACAGACCTCGGGGCTGGAACACCTCAGTTTTTTGGAACAACCTCACTTTTTGGAACACTTTGTAGGATCTCTGCCTAGAATAAATAATTTCCTTTTAAATGAAAACCTCGATCGGAACAAAATTTATTATTATTATTTATTTCTAGTCATTAAAAAAATTAATTAATTTGGATTGAATAAATTTGATTTGATATTAAAAACTCCACGCTAAATCATTATGGGTCTCAGTTACGAGAAAAAGGTTGAAATTGCTCGACAACTAAAAAGTCATTCACACAGAGTACTTGCTCAAAAATATGAAACGAGCATTGGCACAATTGCTCGAATAAAAAAAACAATCACGCCGCGCAAATAACCTGTGGGAACATAATTCCAAATTTTCGGACTGAAACAAAAACTGACGATATTTTTAAAACATGGATAGTAAAGTTCTCGAGAAATTTAAAAATCCCAGATGTTTCAGAAATTTAACCCTGAGGATTATGGTGCTATGTCTCATCTTCCAAAAATGCCTGGATGACAAGAGATAATTTTTATTCAATGGTTATTCTTAGTGAATGAACGAATGAAAATGGAAAAGAGAAAAATTTTAATAATCTTGATAACGCTTCGTGTCATGAAAATAAATCGCTCTCAAATATCGAATTGCTGTTTTTACCCAAAAATACAACTCCAATTTTTCAACCATTGGATAATGGGATAATCAAAGCTTTAAAGATAATTATTCGAAGGCGTTAATTGAATTTATTTGTTGTATAGATGAAGAAGATTTACTGCGACTTACTTAAAAAAATTAATTTACGCCAATCATTGATAATAGTATCGAAATCGTGGCAAATGTCCCTCAAATAATTACAAATTGTTGGATAATACTTTCGGCAATGAAATATTTGCTGTTTCTGATAATCTGACGGATGATGTTATAGAACAAGTTGTAGACGAAGTGTTGGAAAATACGGAAAGCAGCGATAATGAAGAAATTTTTTACAGTGGTATGCAAAATAAACAGACTACAGTCAAAGAAGTAGTAACAAAAGTGAATGAATTGGAAGAATCAGTTCTAGACATAGCTCCAATTTTGTTAAATGATTTTTACTGTTTTCAGACAAAATTTTGTTCAGTAGTTTGAAGAAAAATTATGGTTATGGAAAAAGGATCGATGACTATTTTTCAATAAATAATAATATTTAAGACTTTTTTGCATTAATAAATTATTAAATTTATATTGATATTAATTTTTTGACAAAACCTCAGTTTTTGGAAAAACCTCAGTTTTTGAACACTTAGTGTTCAATTCAAGTCGGATTGTACTACGAACTCTATCTGGAATATGGAAAAAACGGGCCGCACCCGGTACTGGCGAATATCTACCGCTTAGTACTCGAACCTGGTATTGCCTACGCTTGCGGATCACGGGGTCCGCGGCTATCGTGGTCCAACAGAAGGCGAATCGAGGAGGCCCAACAAAGGGCCCTCAGATTAACCGATGGTTGGTCACATGATAGCCAACGCCCCGGTCCAGCCTCTCTTGAAGACCTCATCAAGCTGAAAACTGGGCCCGTCAGCGATTGCTCCGCCAAAAACGGCCTGCCGCCCAGTGCGATCTTGTGTGGGCTCGTGGAAAGATCACCGAGCGAGGATGAGGTCCCTGGTTGAGTGCATGGGGATCACTTGGTGATTTAATAAATAAATAAAATTATCTACCCCATATCCAACGAGACACGCTAAATGTGAGTATTCACACTTATGATCATCCAAGATCCTAAATGCTACACATTTATACTCCTGAATAAAATGAAAATATTTGAATATGTTGTTGTGTCGAAATAATTTAATTTTGTAGCTTTGGAAGTTCATCCTCAATCTGGGAATGTTTTTAGCACAAAACTACCATATCTACAAACTAGTTATTTCTAGCTAGAAGGACGTTACATTTCTTCTAAATTCAAAATTGTTCTATCAATCAGAACCCAAATATTTTGAAAAATGCGGCGCTCTTTAACACACCTCTCTGATTGTATTTTTTCGCTAAAAATTGTATATATCAAGTGCTAACCAAATTTTTTTAATAAACTTTCCCATTACTTTTCGTGTCATATAAACTAGTTAAATTTGTTCTTTTTTGCCGAATTTGATTTGATTTTAAGGTTGCACATGAAATAAATATAAACAATACAACACGTCGTTTTTGGCTATTTAAAAGTAATAAAAATGCACCACAAGAACACAAACCACGTTTATAATTTTAAAAAAAATAAATAATTAAAATTAATATTTTATCTAAAATTATTAAAGAACTAAAATTATGTGCTTAATTCTCCATTCGACTCTGAAAGTATTATACTCGAAGTTCGATTATTTCCCTCACTATTATGGTCCTGGAGACTCTCGAAATGGGTGGGGAACCTCTTGGACCGATCTCCGACATAAAATCCTATGTCTGAAAGTCTTTTTGCTTACATCGAGGTTTTGTGCAGTCTCGTGACTGTCGATGCTGTCAGGTTCCTTTATATTGTCAATGGCATGTATTAATATGTCTATGTCTAGATCTTCCAGGATTATTGGGAATGTGGCCATAAAATTCATTTTTGGTCGTTTCACCACAAACAGTGATAATTCAAATTATTTATTCACTACAAATTTGATATTTAATAATATTATTTTTTATTTAATTTTATATTTTTATTCAAATCACATTGCAACTAAAAATCAATTGTAATTAAAAAACAAACTTACGTAATATAACTTAACAAATAAACTACATAACAACACACTTTATTACTTTCTATAAATCTAATTTAATGCTTGAATAAAATACAATAAACCATGTTTTTAACAAAAAAATAATGTATGTTATTGAATACTTTCACTTTCTTCAAGATTTGAAATTTCTTCACTTTCGCGAGATTGTTCAGTGACTTCGAATTCTCAACTTCTTTCCTATATATAGCATATAATTAATATACAATTATAGGCTCAGTATATCATGCGAATACACAAACCCAACTGACTCTGCATATCTTTCCAATTGTAGATACTCATCTAATTTATTAGTACTGGCATTCTTCGTGTATGATTTATTTCCAACATTGCACTCAATATTATATCTAAATGTAATTCATCAAGTAATGTCGGAAAAGTCGCCATGAAATTCATTTATTATACTATTCAAATATTTTAAGAATTCACATAAAACAAAAACAAAATTTAATTTAGTTTTAATTCACATTTTTCCGTGAATTTACCGTGTAGATATACTCCAAGGATCTTATCACGTTTTTCTGTAGATCCGGTTTTCTCTGGTAATACTGTCAAACTTGCGAAGATTGAGGATTTGTTGTAAAGAGAGAATTTCAGTTCCATGTCATGCAACAGGAAAAAACTTAAGACCGAATGTTATTGGAAATTACAAATCACTCACTTTGTGTATGAAAAGTTTGCTTTATTATATTTCAACATATACTTGGATTGTGGAAATTCATATTTATTGCAGTTTCAAAAATTCTTGAATGACATTTGTGATTCAACGTTTAGACATGTCTTAATAATAAAATGGTATGGTGTGTGTCTGTCTGTCTGTCTGTCTGTGTGTGCACACCAACTTCAAATTGGCAATACGATGTCCTCGACTTACATGATGAGGTCCTTAAAACCTTCCCCCCCAAAAAAATTAAAAAAAAATTTTCTGCATTTTGGTTCTAAATGAACAACTACATGTCCTCGACTTACATGATGAAGTCCTTAAAACCTTCCCCCCACAAAAAATTAAAAAAAAAAATTTTCTGCATTTTGGTTAAAATGAACAACTACAATGTCCTCGACTTACATGATGAAGTCCTTAAAACCTTTCCCCCAAAAAATCAAAAAATTATTTTCTGCATTTTGATTAAAAATGAACAACGCGAATGTCCTCGAATTCATGATGAGGTCCATTAAAACCTTCAAGCAAAATCTCACGTAAGAATATCCTTGATGAAAACGACATCGAGAATATTAACAATGATGAACTCCCAATTATTCGCCGATTAAAGAAATTATTCGCGATAAAGAAATTCATTTCGTTTTTATTCTGGGAGACCTTTGGTCTGGATTCCACTTGTGTGGATACCTTCTCAAAGTCTTCATCACGAATCGGCCTCCTTGCTGGGTCTCGTGCTAATAAGGTGAGCTTTCGAAGTGCCGGAAATATCAGTCTTTGATGGATGACTTTTGTTTTGGCCAATCGTTGTCGAGACTACTTCTGGCGTCTTTGGCTCCGGGTCCCTCACTTCCCTAAAGAAATTGGGACATCTTTGTTCTTCGCGGTCCAAGGACCCTAGGGAATTTACTTTCCTCATTCAGAGGATTCTGCTGGCTGTCATGCGTGGCAACAGCTGTTCCCTCCGTCTCGCTGGGAGAATTTATAGTTTGTTGACTTTTACTTAGTCAGTATTTGTCATTTATAAATTCTCTTATCATTCATCCTATGTTTTTCTCTTTAAAATTAAATGCATATATCATTATCGACCATGAATCAAAAATAAAGCTATTATCATATTTGACTTTGACAGAATGTGCAATCACAGATTGCACGACTTTGAATAGAGTGTGCAATATAACAGATTTTGAAAAACCACTTTGATAGTTGAAACCACATTAGCACAATCATTAACACAATTTACCACCAATTGACGCCGACCTTGAATAGAGTGTGCAATTAACAGATTTTGAAAAACCACTTTGATAGTTGAAACCACATTAGCACAATCATTAACACAATTTAACCACCAATTGACCACACGACCTTTAATAGAGTGTGCAATTAACAGATTTTGAAAAACCACTTTGATAGTTGAAACCACATTAGCACAATCATTAACACAATTTACCCCAATTGACGCACGACCTTGAATAGAGTGTGCAATTAACAGATTTTGAAAAACACTTTGATAGTTGAAAACCACATTAGCACAACCATTAACACAATTTACCACCATTGACGCACGACCTTGAATAGAATTGCAGTTAACAGATTTTGAAAAACACTTTGATAGTTGAAACCACATTAGCACAATCATTAACACAATTTACCACCAATTGACACACGCGCTTGAATAGAGTGTGCAATTAACAGATTTTGAAAAACACTTTGATAGTTGAAACCACATTAGCACAATCATTAACACAATTTACCACCAATTGACACACGACCTTGAATAGAGTGTGCAATTAACATTTTGAAAAACACTTTGATAGTTGAAACCACATTAGCACAATCATTAACACAATTTACCACCAATTGACGCACGACCTTGAATAGAGTGTGCAATTAACAGATTTTGAAAAACCACTTTGATAGTTGAAACCACATTAGCACAATCATTAACACAATTTACCACCAATTGACGCACGACCTTGAATAGAGTGTGCAATTAACAGATTTTGAAAAACCACTTTGATAGTTGAAACCACATTAGCACAATCATTAACACAATTTACCACCAATTGACGCACGACCTTGAATAGAGTGTGCAATTAACAGATTTTGAAAAACACTTTGATAGTTGAAACCACATTAGCACAACCATTAACACAATTTACCACCAATTGACGCACGACTTGAATAGAGTGTGCAGTTAACAGATTTTGAAAAACACTTTGATAGTTGAAACCACATTAGCACAATCATTAACACAATTTACCACAATTGACACACGACCTTGAATAGAGTGTGCAATTAACAGATTTTGAAAAACACTTTGATAGTTGAAACCACATTAGCACAATCATTAACACAATTTACCACCAATTGACGCACGACCTTGAATAGAGTGTGCAATTAACAGATTTTGAAAAAACACTTTGATAGTGATGAAACACATTAGCACAACCATTAACACAATTTACCACCAATTGACGCACGACCTTTAATAGAGTGTGCAATTAACAGATTTTGAAAAAACACTTTGATAGTTGAAACCACATTAGCACAACCATTAACACAATTTACCACCAATTGACGCACGACCTTGAATAGAGTGTGCAATTAACAGATTTTGAAAAACACTTTGATAGTTGAAACCACATTAGCACAACCATTAACACAATTTACCACCAATTGACGCACGACCTTGAATAGAGTGTGCAATTAACAGATTTTGAAAAACACTTTGATAGTTGAAACCACATTAGCACAAACATTAACACAATTTACCACCAATTGACGCACGACCTTGAATAGAGTGTGCAATTAACAGATTTGAAAAACACTTGATAGTTGAAACCACATTAGCACAACCATTAACACAATTTACCACAATTGACGCACGACCTTGAATAGAGTGTGCAATTAACAGATTTGAAAAACACTTTGATAGTTGAAACCACATTAGCACAACCATAACACAATTTACCACCAATTGACGCACGACCTTTAATAGAGTGTGCAATTAACAGTTTGAAAAAACACTTTGATAGTTGAAACCACATTAGCACAATCATTAACACAATTTACCACCAATTGACGCACGACCTTGAATAGAGTGTGCAATTAACAGATTTGAAAAACACTTTGATAGTTGAAACCACATTAGCACAACCATTAACACATTTACCACCAATTGACGCACGACCTTGAATAGAGTGTGGCAATTAACAGATTTTGAAAAACACTTTGATAGTTGAAACCACATTAGCACAACCATTAACACAATTTACCACCAATTGACGCACGACCTTGAATAGAGTGTGCAATTAACAGATTTTGAAAAACACTTTGATAGTTGAAACCACATTAGCACAATCATTAACACAATTTACCACCAATTGACGCACGACCTTGAATAGAGTGTGCAATTATTAACAGATTTTGAAAAACACTTTGATAGTTGAAACCACATTAGCACAATCATTAACACAATTTACCACCAATTGACACACACGACCTTGAATAGAGTGTGCAATTAACAGATTTTGAAAAACACTTTGATAGTTGAAACCACATTAGCACAATCATTAACACAATTTACCCCATTGACGCACGACCTTTAATAGAGTGTGCAATATAACAGATTTTGAAAAACACTTTGATAGTTGAAACCACATTAGCACAATCATTAACACAATTTACCACCAATTGACACACGACCTTGAATAGAGTTTGCAATTAACAGATTTTGAAAAACACTTTGATAGTGTGAAACCACATTAGCAACAATCATTAACACAATTTACCACCAATTGACGCACGACCTTGATAGAGTGTGCAATTAACAGATTTTGAAAAACACTTTGATAGTTGATGAAACCACATTAGCACAACCATTAACACAAGTTACCACCAATTGACGCACGACCTTGAATAGAGGGTGCAATAACAGATTTTGAAAAAACATTTGATAGTTGAAACCACATTAGCACAACCATTAACACATTTACCACCAATTGACGCACGACCTTGAATAGAGTGTGCATTAACAGATTTGAAAAACACTTTGATAGTTGAAACCACATTAGCACAACCATTAACACAATTACCACCAATTGACGCACGACCTTGAATAGAGTGTGCAATTAACAGATTTTGAAAAAACACTTTGATAGTTGAAACCACATTAGCACAACCATTACAACAATTTACCACCAATTGACGCACGACTTGAATAGAGTGTGCAATTAACAGATTTTTAAATACACTTTGATAGTTGAAACCACATTAGCACAACCATTAACACAATTTACCACCATTGACAGCGCAATCAGAAGAATTTGCGTAAAAAATATTAACTATTTACTTGAGTTTTTCGTAAAAGATAGAA
>NW_021826045.1:0-5000 GCF_006345805.1 Octopus sinensis | reverse complement strand
GGGTCTTCAAAAGAACGCTTTATCATCGTTCTGTTTCATTGCTGCATTCTATCTATGCAGAGGCACAGAGGCCTAGTGGTGAGGGCAGCGGACACGCGGTCATAGGATCGCGGTTTCGATTCCCAGACCGGGCGTTGTGAGTGTTTATTGAGCGGAAACACCTAAAGCTCCAAGAGGCTCCGGCACGGGGTGGTGGCGAACCCTGCTGTACTCTTTCACCACAACTTTCTCTCAGTCTTTCTTCCTGTTTCTGTTATACTTGTATTTGAAAAGGCCCGCCTTGTCACACTCTGTGTCACGCTGAATCTTCCCAAGAACTACGTTATGGGTACACGTGTCTTTGGAGTGCTCAGCCACCTGCACGTTAATTCCGATCGGATCCACTGGAACCCTCGTCGTCGAAACCGACGGAGTGCCACGACAATTCTATCTATACACTTAAGTTTGTCATTAAGACACATAGTTACCGGTGTGTTGGAATGTCGGCTTTCGTCACTTGACTCATCTCCCTTCTCTGTGTCGGTTATTCGCCAACGATTCCTACATTCACACATTGATGTCAACTTTTTCAAATTTGAAACTCTCCTTTGCCCTCCTTGCATACATTTGTTTGTCTGCTTTTCCAGACGAAAGATAAGCAGCCGAGTGACCCTCACAATATCCGGATCCATCCTTCACGTCACAACAGCTTTCGATATCGCATCAAAAGTCATCAGTAACTGGATACTTAAAGAAGACGTGTAGGATGGTCTCGTTGCCCTGTACGCATTTTGGACAAACTCGGTCGAAGGCGCTGCTATGACTATAAACTTTATCTCAAACCGGCAATGCCCCCTCCCCCACCGACAGTCGAAGATTTCTGAAATTCGACTGTAGTCCATTATTTACATTATTTACAGTATTTACATTTGGCGGATATTCGTCCTCATATGCCCACGGGCATATGGTGTAGTGGTTAAGAGCGCGGGCTACTAACCCCAAGATTCCAAGTTCGATTCCAGACAGTGACCTGAATAATAATAATAATAATAATAATAATAATAATAATAATAATAATAATATAATAATAATAATAATATCGAAAAATACCTTAGAAATGAGAACCCAGGTTCGAAATTTCCCCAAGTCACCTGATGAAGGCTGGAGAGTATATCAGACGAAATTTTGTGTCAACAACAAACAAGATGAGGACAAATATCCGTCAAATGTAAATAATGTAAATAATGTATATGTAATTCCTCATCTCTTAAATACAGAATTATATCGACTGTAGTCTCTGGGTTGATAGTCATTGGAATAAGCAGTTCAGTTGATCTACGTCGATGCCCAGTCTTTCCCAGATAAGGTTGTCACTGTCACCTATCACTAACCGCCCTCAAAATGCAAGAGCTGACCGACCCTCGACTAGCCTATCTATTTGTTAGGGAACTTTGAGCGTCAAACAATATCCCAGATGCTTGATGCCTGATCTTGGTCAACGCTTGATTCGGGGCTGAAATTCCATCAAAGAGACAATCAGTAGAAAAACATGCCTCACCAACGGTGACCACCCCTCACTGTTCCGTGAAAAGGATTTAACCTCAATGCCTGCCAGTAACCCACAATGGTGTTAGCGGCATTTGAACCTTCAGACCAGTAGATCATCTCCATCTACAAGAAGCGAAAGATCATACGCTACGGTTTAGTCAGATGGAAACTGAAACAAAGTACGGCTGTGAGATGATAATAGATATTAGTTAGGATGTATAGCTTTTCAGGAATAACGTCTTCTCAGACCGTTTCAGGATGGGACTGATCCCTTTCTTCATAACCTCGTTCTAGTTCCTACTAATTAGGGAGTCTGCCCCGAGCCAAATTCCAAGCTAAATATTCAACCAACTAGCGCCGGCTTGAGATTGGTTTGAGGAGACATTTTATCCCCTAAACCTAAAGATAAAATACCTGCTGATTAAATACGCATAAACTTGCGAAACAACAACAACAACAACAACAACAGCAACAGCAGCAGCAGTAACAACAACAACAACAGCAACAACCGTTATAATAATCTAACCTTTCCTGAAGACTTGATTCCTTTCCACAAAGAAAAGTAAATGACGATAAAAGTTGCAGCGAGACATCCAACAATTGGTCCCTTAATCGGACCAATGTCTCCAATTCCATTAGACAAATGGGATTCCAGAACTTTGCGACTGCATAAAAGAACATAAAAGAACATATTTAAACAACTTTTTGAGAAATATTTATCTAATGATGAACTCGTCTCATTAATTATAATTAGTTTTTATAATTTTCTTGACAAACTATATTGAGTATAAGTAGTAAGTCTTCAGCGTAGACGCTCACCAGGCCGGAACGGACTCCAGTTTCTGAGCCAAGTGAATGAGAAAACACGATTTACTTCTCGAGCAGACTGGAGCAACAGGAAATCAAGGGTCTTCTTCACTTTTCACTTGTTTCTGCCATTGAGCACGGCCATGCTGGGGCACCGCCTTGAAGTATTTAGTCGATCAAATCGATCCCAGCGCTTATTTTTAAAGCCTGGTACTTATTCTATCGCCGAACCGCTAAGTTACGGAGACGTAAACAAACACCGGTTGTCAAGCGGTGTGGTGGAGGAAATATACAAACGCAAATACGAAGATACACACGTGTACACCCACCCACACTTGCGCAAATACACACCCACTCTCGTCTATACACATATATAAATAAAGGGCTTCTTTCAGTTTTCGTCACAAGGTTTCGTTTAAGCCAAAGCTAAAGCAGGAAACGCTTACTCAAGGTGCCACGCAGTAGGATTGAACCCAAGGCCATATGGCTGGGAAGCAAGCTTCTTAAATACAGAGCCCTGCTTAAAAATAAACGCATTGCCAGACCTCGGAGTTAAACCTACGACCAAACGAAAGCAAGGTCATCTCCCTCAAAACGCAAGCACGTGCCTTCACACCCATTCTTCTAATTATTTTTCATGTTACACACTGTCATTCTTCTCTGAAAAGAGGTTGAATAACAAGTGTGGCATAGATGAGGAACGGAAGATACTCACTTATAATATTCATCTGCCGAATATACAGAAGTGTTGGTGATTAAGGTAGTGTTGAGTTCACCAGCAAGTGATATACATTGTTCGGTGTTCCATGTGTTGTTGCAAGATGACCAAGGTAAGTTGGCCGTAAACGAAGAAAACAGGTAAAATACTGACCACGCTATAATTGTGTTGTAATAGAAACCGACCATGAAGGTTGTCATACCGATTGCATAGCCAATACCTGCCGAGATAAAGAAAGAATATATATATTCACATATATAATATCTATCTATCTATCTATCTATCTATCTATCTATCTATCTATCTATCTATCTATCTATCTATCTATCTATCTATCTATCTATCTATCTATCTATCTATCTATCTATCTATCTATCTATCTATCTATCTATCTATCTATCTATCTATCTATCTATCTATCTGTCTGTCTGTATATCTGTATGTCTGTCTGACTGGCTGTCTGTCTGTCTGTCTGTCTGACTGGCTGTCTGTCTGTCTGTCTGTCTGTCTGTCTGTCTATCTATCTATCTATCTATCTATCTATCTATCTATCTATCTATCTATCTATCTGTATATCTGTATGTCTGTCTGACTGTCTGTCTGTCTGTCTGTCTGACTGTCTGTCTGTCTGTCTGTTTGTATGTCTGTCTATCTATCTATCTATCTATCTATCTATCTATCTATCTATCTATCTATCTACCTGCCTGCCTGCCTGCCTGCCTGCCTGCCTGTCTGTCTGTCTGCCTGTCTGTCTGTCTGTCTATCTACCTATCTGTCTGTCTGTCTGTCTGTCTGTATGTCTATATCTATCTATCTATCTATCTATCTATCTATCTATCGTGGAGGCGCAATGGTCCAGTGGTTAGGGCAGCGGACTCGTGGTCATAGGGTCGCGGTTTCGATTCCCAGACCGGGCATAGCTGGAATATTGATTCTGCTGTTACATATTCTTGTTGTTATTGCAGCGATGGTATCAGCAACAATGGTGCCTTCCTTTCCTGTTTTTGTTGTGTGGGCAGAATGTTCGGAGGTGGTCAGTTTTTTAACAGACGGGAAATCTTAGTCGTCTGCTCTCCACAATTACACAATTACATTCGACAGAGAGAGGTCTGGGATCTTCTCCTAATGGTCGGGATTTACGTACAAGAAGACCTCTAGTGTGGTCGCAATCCAGTTCTCCAACCTCATTCTCTTAATGTCTTGGAGACTATCATTACCCTCCAACACTACGCATGCCAGAACCCAGCAGAAATGTAGCTCTGGTGATTCTAACGGTATTGTGGTCTTTATTGTCCTTCTCCCCAAATAAGTGGGGAAGAGAACTAAATCCGCGTTGGGGAGGATAACCACTGAGTGTTGTAATACGAGGGTCTCAGTCGTAAATACACCTCGATCCTACCGAATTGCCCTGCCCTAGATATAGGGTCGATCTTCTGCCAAATATTGCAGAGGGCTCTTTCTATTTGGCTGTTTTAGTTGTTCCTAGTCGACGAATTTTAACACTAATGCATCTAATGTAACCGTTTTTCAACATAAAGGCAACATAAAACACAGCATAAATAAACATGTAAATTAATGAATTGGACTAGAGACAAAGGTTGTGTAGGAAGAGAAGAAGAAAAAGAAAAGAATAAAAAATAAGGCTGCGTATCCCCAGCTACCTTATTCTAAAAGGAAACAACAAAGGAAAGAAATAACAAGAAGAGCAGAAGAAGAAAGAAGAAGAAGAAGAAGAAGAAGAAGAAGAGAGATCAGTTGCAGTCGGTGGGGTGGTGAAGAAAAGGTGTGTAACAGAAAGTCAAGATTTCATTGAAACAAAACGAGTAATATATATGTGTGGTTGTGTGTGTGTGAATATATATATATATATATATATATATATATAATATATATATATATATATATATACATACATATATATATATATACATACACATATATATAATAT
>NW_021826044.1:12500-13914 GCF_006345805.1 Octopus sinensis | reverse complement strand
GCAGACACGCGCAACAGAAAAAAACTACGTTATGATGCATGTATAATACAAAGCGAACGTGTTAGCGTAGACAGATTATATCGTGTTATATAGATAATACCATATTTCGTTAAATTTCCCGCATTACACCCAACATAATCCTATCGTGTCACATTCTATAGTGCGCAGATTTAGCTCTACAGACTATTATTGATAAACTGTATTTCAAAAAAAAATATTTCTTGTGCTATTAGCTTTTTAACCTTGGAGGAATCGTCAGTGTGCCGGACAAAATGCTTAGCGGAATTTCTTTCTGACTTTAAATGCCACTGAAGTAAACTTTTCATTTCAGTCAAGTAGTTAAAAAAATATAAAATAAATGTTCCTTCTCGAGCCATGCTAGACTCATAAGGGCCGGTTTCCCGGTTTCAATGGCGTAGGAATTCCCCACCTGGATGGGACGCTAGTCCGTCGCAGAATTACTCATTTTTGCCAGCTGAGTGGACTGGAGCAACGTGAAATGAAGTGTTTTGCTGAAGAACACAACGTGTCACCCGGTCCAGGAATCGAAACCACAACCTTACGATCATGAGTCCAACACCCTAACCACTAAGCCACGTGCCTCCACAGTCAAGTAGTTAGTGGATGTAGTCGACTAAATTCCCCATCCCAAAATTCTGCCAAAATTCGAAATAAATATTAAGGACAAGGTAAATAGTATCTCACAGTTTATAACTCCCATATTAGAGCCTGTTAAGACATTACGAATCGTTACAGAGTCAGTACACATCACTTTTGTGTTATATTCTGAGTAACAATGTAGTCAAATATGAAATCGTATGAGATACGCCTTAAACATTAATACGTGGTCTGATCAATAACTATCAGGAACGTGTGTAGCGAGTGATCGTCACATTGACAATGACAGAAAGATGAGCAGAGAATTTGCATCAAATTTTACTAAAAGCTTGGCGATACCTGCTCAGGGGCTTACGCACAGTTTTCAAAAACTTTTCATCGTTCTCGACACAATTGCCTTTTTGGTCAACTGAAAGTAGTTTTGGCACAAACATGGTAGACACGCGTCTCGCCCAAATCTTCAGTGCTATTGCACTGAACTGAACTTTAACTTACCTGCACACCCTCCGATCACTCAGGGATGGTGATACGACGATTTCCCTTCATAGCTGTACGCACATCTGCGATGTGTTTCTCAGTTCTGCTGGTTGCAGCAGAACATTCGTTAACATCGACATTTTTTCTGTCATCTTGGAAACCTCTGAAACACACGTGCACTTGTGTGCGGCTCATACACTCCTCTCCATACACTTCCTGCAACTTTGTGAAAGCCTCTGAGCAAGTATCGCCATGAGAACTTTCTCTGTCATGGTCAATGCGACGATCACACGCTACACACGTTCCTTCCAAGCACTGC
>NW_021826044.1:0-2500 GCF_006345805.1 Octopus sinensis | reverse complement strand
AATTGATTGGTTGAAATTGCAGAAATTGAAGAAAAAAACAACAAATATCTCACAAACTATAGAATATTCTCAATAAAGCCAAGAGAAAAAGATGTTTTATAAACACATTCTACCAGTATACGAAGTTTAAAGTGTTTAGTTACGTGGAAATTATTTAAAAAAACTACCGTTCAAACCGAAAAGATCCATGGGACATTGATTTGAGGAGCAGTCAGTAAATCGTGAATCGGTCCGTCACGAGACACCATCCCACTTTTTTCATCCATCAACAGCATAGAAAAAATGTGTTTATATTAATATTTTTAAACACTTGAGGCTTTGTCATATTCAAATTTATTTCACTTTTTATGATTTATGCTGTGTTATAGATATTGCTTAATTAATGACAAACCGCCAAATGCACAAGCATGCAAATTAAGCTATCCACTATGGATCTAGTTTAATTTATGACCTTTTTTAATTTAGAAGCAGATCTGTACTTTTTTTTATTCTATAAGGAAGCTTGGTTAGTCTTCACTGAGAAACATTCAACAAAAGAGGAAGCAGTCTGCCAAGAAACTCGGATCTTTTCGGTTTGAACAGCAGTTTTTAACATAATTTCTAGGTAACTAAAAGATTTTAAACTTCGTATACTGGTAGAATGTGTTTATAAAACATCTTTTTCTCTTGGCTTTATTGAGAAAATTCTATGGTTTGTAAGATATTTGTTGTTGTTTTTTCTTCAATTTCTGCAATTTCAGCCAATCACTGACGTCCATTGAGGTAAACAACACTCTGTGCCGTATGAATATGTCCCTCATTTAAAAAACAGATTGGATTTATTTACATTTGTGAAGAAAAAAAGATACCCCCCTAACCCTAACCCTAAAACAGATTGAAATGCAATAGATCGATTCTAGGGTCATAATTATGGGTGACAATTTCATATGACATCGCTAGAAAAACTACCGTTCAAACCGAAAAGATCCAGAAACTCTTTTCCTGATATTCTGCACTTTAGGAGCACAAAAAGAATCAATTTACATTTGTATTTCACCTACAATGAGGCTTTCAAGTATCTGAATTGATTTTCTATGAAAATAGCTATTCGGGAGGATTCCGTTTTCAACGATGAGTTAAAACGACGGCCGTCTGTAGTTCATGTTTACAAACAACCAATGACTAACGTGTCAGATGTCTTCAAATTACTCTTACCAAGTCAACCAATTAAAGATTATCACAGTTCAGATTCCAGTGTAATTTTATCTTATTTTACATTTATTGTGTAATAGCATTATTCAATAACTAAATCTTCATTGTGAATAAAACTTGTAAAAAAGACAGTCTCGAATCAATTGTTGAATCGACGCCATTTTGTTACTTTCGTCACTGGTGACAGTTTTCAGTCTGGCTGGTTGGCTGGTTGGTAAAATCGGTGGAGCTTCGAGCAACATGCTTATGTCATAGAATTTACCCCGGTGTTTTGTTTTCCAAACTGAAAACTAATTTTCTTTGATAAGCTTTGTCTTCCATTCTTTCCGGAGGTTGAACGGAAGTACCATATATAATATATAATCACATGATCACGTCACCGACCAGACTATCAGATGTTGCTATACATCGCTGGTCACAATGCGCTTCGCATTGTTTTTAGCCTTCAAATGACGACACCCCGCTGGCTAAGCGAGCAGGCCCACAGTAGAAAGAGTGAGAGAAAGTTGTGGCGAAAGAGTACAGTAGGGATCGCCACCACCCCCTGCCGGAGCCTCGTGGAGCTTTTAGGTGTTTTCACTCAATAAACACTCAGAACGCCCGGTCTGGGAATCGAAACCACGATCCTACGACCTACGACCTACGATCCTAACCATCGGGCCATTGCGCCTCCACATAATAAAGTACCATTTATAATATATAATAAAGTACCATTTTTAAGTGAAATTTCCCTCCTGCCAAAATTGCTTTGTTACTAGTTTCGAAAATATCATTTAGGGCGGTGCTGGAAGAATCGTTATTTATGTATTGGTTTCAAACTTTGTCACAAGGCCAGCAATTTCGGGGCCGGGGGTAAGTCGATTACATCAGCCCCCAGGGCTCGACTGGTACTTATTTTATTGAATCCGAAAGGATGAAAAGCAAAGTCAACCTCGACAGAATTTGAACTCGATACATAAAGACGGAAGAAATACCGGTATTTTGCCCCACGTGCTAACGACTCTACCAGCACACAGCCGAAATCATTATATTCAGGGTTGGCCAAAAGTCACCCGACAGTAAATCGAAATTCCATAATTACTATCTGTAATTCTGTATTTACTCAAATGGAAAAATGTGTTGCTCAAAGACTTCAGTTTGAACAATTTTCATGATGTTTCATATTTAGACGCTTTTATTAAATTCGTTCAGTTGCTGAATATAAAAATAAATCTTGGAATTAAATAGTTTTGATTTACTGTCAGGTAACTTTTGGCCAACTCTGTATATAAATGTGTGTGTGTGTGGTGTGTGTGTGTGTGTGGGTGTG
>NW_021826043.1:7500-13982 GCF_006345805.1 Octopus sinensis | reverse complement strand
GGAATATGAGTGAAGTAAAGAATATAGATTGGAAAATGCGCAAGCTGCTGAGTTGTAATAGGATGCACCACCCAAAGGCAGACGTAGATCGCCTTTACCTCCCCAGAGCCCAAGGAGGTCGAGGCCTGATCCAATTTGAACTACTTACAAAAAAAACCCACAATTGGACTGGCCGAATATCTCGAAATAACGAATGACTGGACGCTAAAGCTCGTGGAAAATCACGAGAGACGAAAAAAGCGTCATTCTATCATAAAGGAAAGCAAAAAATTTGCTATTGATCTCGTGCAGGATACCCAAACTGAACAACCCGAGGAAGTACGGAAACTATTGTTGCAAAGAAGTGAAAATAATGGCACCGAAAAAAGCGCACGAGCAATTGGCTGATATGTGGGAGGAGAAACCTCTGCACGGCAAATATGTGGCCCTAGCAAACAAGCTGATGTTGACCAGAAGCAAACCCATCAGTGGCTACGGAGCTCAGGGCTAAAAGCAGAGAGCGAAGGTTTTATCTGGCTGCTCAAGATCAAAGCCTATTAACCCGGAACTACCAGGCCATGTGATGAAAAATGGAGCAGACCCAAATGCCGATTCTGCTACGACATGATTGAAACAGTGGATCACCTAATCTCTGGATGTAAAGTCTTAGCACCAGTGGAGTATAAATTAAGACATGACAGAGTTGGCTAATATCTACACTGGCTAATAAGTCGGCATTACAATATCAAAACTGCCGACAAGTGGTATAATCACCACCCTGAAGCTGTAACTGAGGGAGAAAATGTAACGATTCTGTGGGACTTTCCAGTACATACAGACCGAACCATCAAGGCCAATAAACCAGATATTGTTGTGAAAGACCAACACAATAAAGTTTGCTTATTGATCGACATGAGCATACCCTGTGATCATAATATCTCAGCGAAAGAGTTTGACAAGCTCAGAAAATATAAAGACCTGCTCATTGAAATTGAGAAAATGTGGCATTTCAAGGCGGTTACAATACCAGTGATCGTAGGAGCACTAGAAATGATCAAGAAGGTAACCGAAAATTATATGAGAATGATCCCTGGCTTACCATCCCTGCAAGAAGTGCAAAAGATTGTCTTAACTGGTACATCACACGTATTGAGAAAAGCATTATCGATGTGAGAACTATTGCTATCCATGTATTTTAATTTAACTTTAAAAAAAAAAATGAACGAACTAGTGAGTTTAGTTTAATGGCCTACCAATGTATACTATGAGTTTCTTTGCCCTAGGAGTCGGGAAGACACTCGGCAAGAAATGGAAGCAAATTTGAAAGAAGAAAAAAAGATAATAATATTGATAATAATAATAATAATAATAAAATAATAATAATAATAATAATAATAATAATAATAATAATAATAATAATAATAATTTGTAATTCTCACTTCACCATTTTCGAAATCAGTTAATCTTCCTATAAAGCTGACAGGGTGACTTAGGTGCTTTAGCCCTCGGCAACGAAGAAATGAGTCACTGAAATCAGCGCTGATATGACTCCATCACGCTTGTCGTAGGGAAGAATCCTGTCTCTCTTCTCAGTCGTTAGAGACGTGCTCTCATGTGACTATCATCTGCTTCCCAGCAGGAATAAAAAAACAAAAGCCACTTGGCTGGGAAACAATATCAGTGTGATGATGATCTCATATCTGCCGTTGATAGGGGTTTTTTTTCTTGACAAACTGGATGAAATCTTCATAAATAGGGTCCAAGTACTGTAACACAATGGGAAAAGTGTGTAGACCGCAGGGAGAACTATGTAGAAAAATAAATCCCATTCGGGCACATTCCATGAGAGTGTCTTGGCCAGCCTATGAACTTTTCGGCCAATTATCATATGTGTGAACCCCTATGAATATCTTTAGAAAAATATCGAGTGTTATTTCATGCCTTTTCGAAATATATCTCACAACATAAACGAATTACGTCAATATATGAAATCCCTCGAAAATACGTATGGTCTTTTCCGAAATGTTTTGAACTGCTTCATAGCAAAGCAATTTCCTTGGTCATACTAAGGTATGAAAGCATTTGATTTTAATGGTTTTGTAAAGGCAATGAAAGCAACAACCCTGTTTCTTTTCAGGTGTTCTATGACTGTTGGTAGAAAGGAAGGAAAGCATTCATAACCACAGACGTAACTCGAATGATTGCAGTACATTAAATTTCACTAAAGTCATCAGGAGTCTGGTACTGGTGTTAAGGAAGGTGACAAATTTTTTTACTGTTTTAGTGGACTCTACTAAAGGTGGCGTCTAAGCATTATATGGCACTGTTAAACAGGGAAGAGTATTAAACCAACCAGAGATGGTGTGATGGTCATGCCTTTCCTAGTCTATTACTGATGCAACTGAGATTGTTTCTGACATTAATCTTAAGCCATAGATTTATGAGACCGTAGGAGGTGGGAAAATATCTTGTAATGTGATTGTTTGAGCCATTTTTTTCAATGTTATTAGTGACATAAAAGAAGGGAAATGACTGCAACCGGGGATCTAAACCGGATCAGAGCGACAGTTTGCCGGAAGTGAAATGCAACTAAAGAAAACTACATGTAATAATTGGCATCAATGAAAATATTCCATATTTATGCCCGCCTCTCCCTCTCTTTCCCTCTCTCTCTCTCTCTCCTTCTCTCGCTCTCTCCTCTCGTTCTTTCCCTCTCTGTCTCTCTCTCACTCACTCACCAACTCACCCACTCACCCACTCACTCACTCACTCACTCACTCTCTCAAGAAAATTGCAAAAGAACAAGTAAAACAAATACCCTGAGAGGACAGTCGTAACATGCCGGCTTGGTTTCTCTTTGATGGTGTAAAATATGTGGTGATAATGGCAGTGATGATGATGATTATGATGATGATAATAGCAGTGATGATGATGATGATGATGATGATGACGACGATGATGATGATGATGATGATGATGATGACGATGATGACGATGATGATGAGGGTGATGATATTGATGATAGTGATGATGATGGTGATGATGACGATGATGACGATGATGATGAGGGTTATGATATTGATGATGGTGATGATAATGATGATGATGATGATGATGATGATGATGATGATGATGATGATGATGATGACGGCGACGTCGACGTTGATGGTGACGATGACGATGATGAAGATGAATTATGAGCGATGGATGATGCTCATGAAGATGATGACAAGAATTAGGAAGATGACCATAATGATGATGATGATGAAGAAGAAGAAGATGAAGAAGACGAAGAAGAAGAAGAAGAAGAAGAGGAGGAGGATTGTGGCGGTAGTGGAGATGGTATGACTATGATGACGTAGTGACTGTGGTGGTAGTTGAGTTGATGATAACGATGATGGTTGTGGTGATGTTGATGGATGTGTATTTTTTTTTCTTTTTATATATATACTTATGGTATGGTATTGCTACAGGATTGGGTTGCAGTAGGAGGAGAAGGACATAATACACCGGTAGTGGGAGGGCATCTTGAGTGAAACAAATGTCGATAGGTATGACGTCATCGAGACGGTGTTGCAGATGTCGACATAATAATGGCAATGGTAGTAGTCGTAGTAGTAGTAGTAGTAGTAGTAGTAGTAGTAGTAGTAGTATGGTGGTGGTGATGGTGGTGGTGGTGTTGGTAGTGGTGTTGGTAGTGGTGGTGGTGGTGGTGTTGGTAGTGGTGTTGGTGGTGGTGGTGGTGTGGTGGTGGTGGTGGAAGTGATGGAGGATGAGAATTTTAGAGAATTTTGTTATGAAATTGTCTGGAGACTGTTTCTGTAGTGTAGGTGTGTATATGCGTTGCTATGCTTTACTCTGATGTCAGCCCTGGTGGGGTCTATGATCAGAAGCATCCCAGCCGTGACTATCATGTATTTTCCCCAAATGCAAGAAACCAATAACTACATTGTCCGATGAGCCTTTCCTTTTTTTTTTTTTTTTTTTTAAGATGATTGCGTGTGATTCGAAGGAGATTTCGCTACCATTTCTAGCCGATTGAGCGTCCACATAGCGGCACACTTAAGGGTTTATAACATCAGAATATAGATAGATGTAGGTGAAGATATTGAAACGATAATGCTGGTTTTTTGTACCGGTTCTGATAATGTTGCTTATAATGTTGCTTCTGATAATGTTAGCTTTAGTGTCGGTTCAGTTAATCGTAGTTTTAGTGTTCTGATAATGTTTGTTTTATTGTTGGTTCAGTTAACGGTAGTTTAATGTTGCTTTTGATAATTTTGGTTTAATAATTTTGCTGTAATAATGTTGCTTATAGTGTTGGTTCTGATAATGTTGGTTTTAGTGTCGGTTCAGTTAACCGTGGTCTTGTTGTTGTTGTTGGCATCTTTTTGTCTCGGGAGACACTGGAGTTGTGCATAAACTAATCCAGTCTGGTTTTTACATTTCATGTCCTCTCCAGTTTCCTTTCCAGTTTTGCGCAGGCCTGGGCTAGATGTAAGAAAATCCTGCGTAGCCCAATCGTCAGTATTCCTCTCTTGACCTTGCTGACGTAGTCCAAAGGAGTACAGAGCACTACATTTTGTACCAGCTTGGCTGCAGGAGCTGCCGGAAGTGTGTCAAGTCGAACACTAAACCTCTTACAGGGCTCCACCCCGGAGTTCTTTGAAGGGTGTCTCCTTTCCGTAACCCTGGATAGGGGCCCATACCTATTTCTTTATTACCCACAAGAGGACAAACATAGGTATTAAGTCGATTACATCGACCCCAGTGCGTAACTGGTACTTAATTTCTCGACCTCGAAAGGATGAAAGGCAAAGTCGACCTCGGCGGAATTTGAACTCACAACGTAACGGCAGCCGAAATACCGCTAAGCATTTCGCCCGACGTGCTAACGATTCTGCCAGCTCGCCGCCTATACCGAGTACTATCAGCCGGAGCCACCTGAGCCCGAGACTCGTATCAGGCAGGGTCGTCACTCCCTGAAATAGTGAATGTTTGTTTTATTGTTGGTCCTATTTAATATTGGCTTTGGTGTTGGTTCTGATAATGTTGGTTTAAGTTTTGGTTCAATTAGTGACGGTTTTAGTGTTGGTTTTGCTAATGTTTGTTTTAATGTTGATCGTGATAATGTTGATTTGAGTGCTGATTCTGATGATGTTAATTTTTAATACCATCTATTCTAATAATGTTGGTTTCATGCTGATTTTAGTGTTGGTTGTGACAACTTTGGCTCTGTTAATGGCGGTTTTGATCATGTTGGCTCTGATAATGGCGCTTCCGTTAATGTTAACTTTAATGTTGGTTCTGATAATGTTGAGATGATAATGGTTGAACCTGATAATATTTGCTTTCATCGACGCCAATAATTGTTTTCTTCTTGGCAAGCTGTGAATTCATCCTGACATTTGGAGAAAGTATGAAAAAGTGGTAGAAGATGTTGTGATAATCATCCATTTTCCACAGCCAACTACTGGCAAGAGAAGTAGTAACTGTTCCTTTTTATTGCAGCTGTTGCTGTCTAGCTTCAGGTCAGACTTGATTGAACAGTTTTATATATAATCAATACTGTTTCAGACTTAACCACTCGGTCAAATTGAAAATGTAATGATATTTTTAACTTTTATAAGTCAAGAGGAAGGTACTGTGTCTATGATGCATGCTAACCAAGCTACACATGTAGAATTCATAGAGTTGATGTTCAGTTTGGATGGCTGCAACTGGGGGGAAAACAGGGGTGGGGGGAATGTCAATAGGATGACATTGTTGAGACGAAGGATTGATACAGGGGATATTGTAGTGCAGGGTCCAGAACCATCGGGCCGTAGACCAATATTGGATAAGCCGTGGATCATTTCGTGCCGGGCTACACAGAAAGAATTAAATTTTAAAATTTATTTCTGTTTCATTAACTATTGCACTCTGCGCAGTGTTTTGTATTATATATGAATTATATGTGTATATATATATACACAACATACATACATACATACATACATACATACATACATACATACATACATACATACATACATACATACATACATACATATATATATATATCACCATGATAGATCGTTAACCACTACACACATTTTTCTCTTCTTGTTTCTCTCCTTGTTTTTTCTGTGTCCCTTTCTGTAGAAGAGCGTAGGCTCGAAACGTAGAAGACTTTTTCTATTCCTGAGCGTTATACTAATACAGTCATCTGTTTTGTACACCACCTGTCATGGTCTTTTGTTTTTTTCGTAAACTCTCCTATATATATATATATATATATATTATAATATATATATTATATATATATATATATATAATATATATATATATCTATATAGTATATGTAGTTGTATATATGTATATGTGTATATATATATATATATATATTATATAATATATATATATATATATGTGTGTGTGGTGTGTGTGTGTGTGCTTGTATTCACACATACACGCACAGTTGTCAGTTCTGAAACACGCCTGCACTACGTAAACATGATGAT
>NW_021826043.1:0-2500 GCF_006345805.1 Octopus sinensis | reverse complement strand
TCTGTCAACCAAATCCACTCACAAGGTTTTGGTAGACCCGAGGCTATAGTAGAAGACACTTGCCCAAGGTGCCACGCAGTGGAAATGAACCTGGAACCATGTGGTTGGTAAGCAAGATACTTGTTTCAAAACTTTTGCCATAAAAGCACGATACAGAGTAGCTTGCGGGCTGGACAAAGACATTGATGAGGTGAATGATGATAAGGATATTAATACAAGGCGGCGAGCTGGCAGAAATATTAGCACGCCAGACGAAATACTTAGCGGTATTTCATCTGTCGCTACGTTCTGAGTTCAAATTCTTTACCCTTCCTCTGGAGTATCAAACAACAACCACACGGTTTTGACTCCCCTAGAGATATATTTAATGGTTAGCAGATGTTTTATTTACTTAGAAAGGAAGGTGGTAAAGGTAGTGGAGTTAGCTAGAGTAGATATAGCCTGTGTAAGTGATAGTGCGGAAATTTTATCAAGAGTTGCTAATGTAGCAATAGGAAACAGGGAAACCAAAAGCCAAATACAGTTAAAAACCAGAAAAAAAGAAGCAAGATTATTTGACTGGCAAGAGAAGGTTTTGCATGGTAGATTTCCAAAGATGATTGCAGAAATTAGTAATAGTGAGATATGGTTGCAGAAAGGAGGTTTGAAAAGAGTGACTGAAAGTTTCTTGGTAGCAGAACAAGGTCAGGCATTGAGGACTAACTGAATAAAAGCGAAGATAGACAAATGACAGGTAGATTCTCTATGTAGGTTATGTAGATTATGTAAACCGCATGAAGTAAATGTTACATAGTTAGTAGATATAGTATGCTGCCACAGAAAGAATGCAAAAGAATGACAAGATCAGGAGAAAAATCTACTGGAAGCTATGTAGATAGCTAGGATTTGACCATACTGATAAAGGGTATGAAATCGAACCTAGTACCAGAAAGTAAGAAATATAAGATGTGAGATTTTACCATTCAGACCAACAGGATAATAGAAACTAAATGGACTGATTGGAAACAAGGAGAACGGAAATTTCCAGATAATTGACTTTGCAGTCCCTCAAGATGAGAGATATAGAGCAAGTAACAAAGCACCAGGATCTCTCCATTGTAGTGGCTATGGAAAATGCGGGTAAAATATATTCCTGTATTTATAGGTGCATTAGGAACTATTCTTAAAGATTTTAACACATGGATAGAATAAATAGGCATAAAACCTATTTCAATGCAGCTCCAGAAAACAGGATGCAGCTGGATACTTAGGAAAGTCTTTGGCATCTATTATTACATATTGTAGCCCAATGTTAAGGAATTTCTTCCAGCAGTCTAATCTGTTCTGCGTAAATGAAAAAGAAAATTTTTTAAATGATGGTTTCAAATTTTGGAACAGGGCCAGCAATTTTGGAGTAGAGGGTAAGTCGGGTACTTATTTTTTCGACCCTGAAAGAAAAGGCGAAGTCGACTTCGGTGAAATTTGAACACAGAACTTAAAGACAGACGAAATATTGCTAAGCATTTTGCTCGGCGTACTAACTGCCTTAATAACAATAACAGAGTAAGTGGAGGTGAATGAGGTGGGTATGGGGTGGGCAATTGGTGCATTTTTAACAGAGAGGTAAAGCTACAAGTGTAGAAATCTCTGATTGATTATATCGACCACAGATTTCCACAGAACTTGGTGACCCCAGAACTTGACGGATATTTTCTTTATCCGAACCCGGAATTACAATGATATTTAATTTATCCACCCCAGAAGGATGAATGTTGTTCTTGTGAAAATAATTTAGAAATAACATACAGAAAAAAAGACGAAAAGGAAAACGAAAAAGAAGAAAAATAACAAACAAAACAATCAGACTTTGTGATAATGCAATGAACAAATAAAATACTCATCATTAAAATATTCTACGTCTCCTACTAGTTGATTAGCCCTCAAGGGATTTGGGGTTATGGGTGGTAGTGGAAACAGATTTATTAAGCTATAACTTACAGAATCAATGGCTGAAAACCTGAAGTGTTAAGACCTTTTCCATAAATATTTTTATCTTGAGAAATATATTCTACACTCGGCTCCAACTTAACCTGATCATTCATAATTTCTTCCTTCCTCATTTTCTGCTTTTTTTCTCCCACACCATCACTCTCTCCCCTGTTCTCTTTCTCTTTTTTTTACCCCTCTCTCTCTCTCTCTCTCTCTCTCTCTATCTATCTCTCTCTTTCTTGTATTCTGTACTGCTTTCTACATTTCACTTTCTCCCATCAGCCAGTCTGAATTGCATATCTTTTATTTTCTTTTTCCGTTTTTGACATGTAAGTGAAAAGCCAAAAGAAATTTCATTAATACGAGTTAATCCTTATTTGTGTTCCAGAATAATCTCTTTTATAATTCTTAAAGAAGATCGATGATGTTGCCTAAGTTATCTGATAATCGAATCGACGTTGATGATACCTTGATAATAACAACAATAATGACGATGACGATGATCATAAACTACTACTACTACTACTTACTA
>NW_021826042.1:0-13714 GCF_006345805.1 Octopus sinensis | reverse complement strand
TCATCTGTTATTCTTCCGTTCTGTTATTCTTTTATTCTATTATACTGTTATTCTGCTATATTTTTATTCTGTCATTCTAACATTCTGTTTCAATCATTTGATGGCGGCCATGCTGGAGCGCCGCATAGAAGGATTTTTTTAGTCGAAGAAATCGATCCCATGACTTATTACTTAAGTTTCGTACTTATTCTATCGGTTCTTATTTGATCGAACCGCTAGGTTACGGGGATGTAAACACAGCAGCACCTGTTGTCATGCGGTGAGGGGAGCACAAACACACATACAGACACATATACGTAAATACACACACACCACACATACATGTATATACAAGACGAGCTTCTTTCAGTTTCCGTCAACCAAATCCACTCACAAGGTTTTGGAGGGTCCGAGGCTATAGTAAAAGTCACTTGCCCAAGGTGCCATGACATGGGACTGAACCCGGAACCATGTGTTTGGGAAGCAATGTATGTGTGTGTTTATAGATATGTAACACGCATATGTATGGACGTATGCAACAATATTGACACATGAATAATGGCAGTCATGTATGTATAAACTAATAAATATACATGTAATGATACTCTCCCCCACCCCCACATACACACATGCACACACACACGTGTGTATTATCTGAGTGTGAGTCTATGTGTGAATGTGTGTAAATACATACATACATATACACATACATATATATTTATATATATGTATGTGTGTGTATATATGTATGAATATATATATATATGTATATATATATATATCTACACACACATATAAAAGTACGGTATATATATATACATACGTACACATATATTTATATGTGTCTCTATATATTTGTATGTATTATATATATATATATAAGTTATATATGTATGTGTATATATATATATTATAAATATATATATATAATATATTATATATATATATATATATAGATATAGAGAGAGAGAGAGAGAGAGAGAGAGTTATCTTTAAATACGTGTGTGTGTATTTATATACGTGTGTATATACAGGCATGCACAAATGTATATATATATTGATGCATACATGCATAGATACATGCATTAATATAAACATATATACACTGGACCAAAATACCGTGTGCTATTTTATGTTATTAAACCTGTATGAATCCTAGCCTAGTGCTCTTGTCCTTAATAAACGTAAGCTACCGATAACAAGATGCGAACCGGAACCCTCACTCTTGCATACATAATTACATATATATATACGACGCACGCACCAACCGAACATGACGGTCGCCTCTTTACACTTATAATGAGAAGATAATATCCCGAGATGCATTTGTAGCACCAGTGATGATACGATACCAATATTTGAGATATCTGTTTCTTCTATAAAGGAAAATCCATTCCGTATACACTAAGATCCTGGATTCGAAATCCCGCAGTGTCGTAACATCAACTGCAAACATCCGGAAAATCAGTAGTATTGACTGTCTGTCTGTCTGTGTGCGTGTGTGTATGTGTCTGTCTGTCTGTCTCTTTCTGTCTCCATCTCCTCCTCCTCCTCCTACCCTTTCTCTTTCTTTGAAGGAATGCATGAGAAATAGGATTAAACTCCGTGCATACAGCTTCTGTCGTCTTCTTTTTATTCTTTCTTTTTCATGGTGTCACTCAGGCAGCTCAAACGGCAGCTGTTTTACAACGTCAGCAAAAAAAGCGATACAGCATCCAATCGCTGCTGCCCCAGATTCAAGAGAATAACTCCGTACGAGTCAATATGACCTCGTCAAGAAAAAAACAAAAGAAATCACTCCTCCCCCGCCAACACGCACGCATGAACCCAGAAACGTAGAATTAACATACCTCAACATAGAACTGGAATTTGAAGATGATGATAAATTAATAAGAATGTAAAGCTCTTGGAATCTTGGCCATTCGATCCCGACCCTGTTGTTAACTTATTCTTCTGCATTGAAACCCCAGAAGATGTCTACGATATACCTACTGTACAAAGGGGCGAGTGACTCCCTTTAATGCCCCCGGGGGTAGTCAGAAATTTCGATTACGTCATATTACTATAGAAGACATTACACTTGTGAACGGCAACTGCCCAAAAACTGTCTTGAAGATATAATCTCCTATTTCAGCATGAGGTCTTTTCTGAAACAATATACAGAGCTATCCGGAGGAAAGATTTCCCCCGAGATAGATATAGACAATAACTCTGTTATTGAACATATATCGATGCAAAGAATATTGGTAGAATATGCCCCGGCAAAGTATCTGCCAAGTTCAAGCAGAGAAGAGAGGGGGGGGAATAGAAAGATATATATATATAATATATATATATATTATATATATATATGTATGTATACACATATATACATATATACATATATATACATATATATATATATACATATATATACAGAGAGAGAAGAGAGAGGGGCGGGAGGGGAGAGAGAGAGAGCGAGAGAGAGAGAGAGAGAGAGAGAGGTCATATAGCGTCATAGAATAGTTATGAACATCTTCGAAAACTGAAGCTTATCTGCCCTTCTTGAATTCGTATTTATAACAATAAATATTGTTAGACTTGGCTCTATGTTAGCAAACATTACAATTACAGACTTGAACACCAAGGATTTTCAGGCAAAGAAGAATGACCATCTGACAGGCATCACAAGCAAGCTCCTAGTCTCTGGCTAAGAAACTAAATAGAAGATAACAAAACACTTTTTCTAAGGCATCCAAATTCCAGTCATGGTGCTTTATTTCATAGTGAGAAACAACTTTCTATCTTGGAGGCGCTGAATTCGCAGCGTTTAGATATTGGTCCGTTCAGATATCTGCACTCTGAGATTAAATTTTGCCTAGGTGGATTTTGCTTTTCGAAGTCGATAAAATAGGTACTAATTAAGCACTAAGGTCGATGTAATAGACCAGTCCCCCTCCAAAGTTTCAGACCATGTGCCTACTGAAGAAAGGGTTATTAAGGCGGTGAACTGTCAGAATCTTTGGTGCGTCGGATAAAATGCTCAACGGGCTTTCTTCCAACCCTTTACGCCATGTGGTCAGTTTTTAATTACATGCCTCCAAAGTTTGATAAACCTGACTACCAGTAATGCACTGGGGTTGATGTAATTGTATTCCCTTTCCTCAAATTTCTTCCGGCTCTTTCGGTTCTGAGTTCAAATACCGCGGAAGTCAATTTTACATTTTATCCTTTCGTGGTCGACAAAATATTCTCCAGTACATTGAAATTGCTGGCCTTGTGCTAAAATTTGAAACAGTTGAAACGATTACTATTTTTGAATCGAGGACATATTGACTAATAAGGGGCCAGGTGCTTTGTACTATTACTGACGAAACAATGAAAAGGGCGTGATTGATGTTTCTTTCCGTCAATGCCCCCAGGAAAGACCAACTTAACATAAAATAAGAAATTAACAACATAAATAATATCAAGAACAATGATTAGGACAGGACAAACAGTATTCGAGACGTAAAATTCCCTCCTATCATTTAAGGATCATTGTTATCAGAAACGCACTGTTTAAATAAAAAAAAATAAAAACAAAACAAAACAGAATGTCACATTGGATGACGTAGCATTAAATGTAACAAGCAGTGTCGCCCGGCGTTGCTCGGGTTTGTTTCGACCCTTTAGAATTGGAATTTTTGAAAAGTAAAAATTTTGCATTATGTAGCTTGTTATTTTCTTTAAGTGAACATTTTTCTGGTTGAAGTACATCGAAAAATGGCGACACAGCAGTCAAAAAATTGTAAAAGATAGGGATTTTCATAGAAAAAAAGCACCTTTTTGATGTAAATAATTTTTGGTGTTAACATGATGCGATTTAATTTTTTTCTTCTACGAAATGAAGAGCAAGCCTTCTTCTATCATAGTCTCAATTTTGGTCAACTTGCTCAGCGGGGTCTTGGAGGAGATAGTGTTAGTTGAAGGCGACCAAACCTGCCATACACTGACAATTTCAGCTTTATATATAGAGAGATTTGGTTTAAAAGGAAAAAACAACAAAAAAAAAGACGGGATAGTCAATGCAATGAGCTAAGACATTAGTAGTCCGGAATGATAGGGGCATTAAAAGATGTAGTTGTATACGGATAAATTATGATTTAGTCGTTTGGGAATAGCGAACACGTCCTTTGTCCAAAGGCTTTCTCTGGAATGTTGAAGACAAATTTACTATGAGAGACGAGAATCGGAAACAGAAAGGAAGAAAGCTTGAAAGAAACGGAAGTGGCTGTAAGGAATTTTGCACGAAAGGCGAAGACGGTAATTAGAAAGTTCAACAAGACCAGGTTTCCTCGTATTATTTCGTAATTTATTTTCAAACTCAACTTTTTTTTACAGGATGCCAGCAGGTTAGTCAGAGTACGACTGCATTCAAGATGAAAAAAAAAAAACAACAAAAAACAAAATAAAATAAAAAAAAAACGAAGCAAAAACAAAAACGGGTCTCTATTATTCCCGCAGAAAATTTAGGCAAAAGAACAGGTTATTGACCTTCCTCTAAATGTCTACATCTATCTATCTAGCTACATTATCTGCCTATGTATTATTATTACATATATGCGTGTGTGTATGTGTTCATACACGTGTACACATACACACACACACACACACACACACACACACACACATACGATGATGATAATTATAATGATGACGATGATGATGATGATGATGATGGTGGTGATGATGGTGATGATGATGATGATGGTGGTGATGATGATGCTGATGATAATGATAATGATGATGGTGATGATGGTGATGATGGTGATGATGAAGATGATGATGATGATGATGATGATGATGCTGATGATAATGATGATGATAATGATGATGATGGTGATAATGGTGATGATGGTGATGATGAAGATGATTATGATGATGATGATGTTGACCATTGACAGATGATAGCCGTTCCATCAACACGCACACCATGCAGAAGAGTCCCTCTGTTGAGTTCTTAGATGACTTTTAATGCCGGCCACTGACTGACTGACTGACAGGGTTTAAAACAAAAGTGACAGATATTATTGAAGTACATCTTTGCCCTTTGTAAATCCGATTCTGAAGGAATGTTTTTTCTCAACTAACACATGTCTTTTAAGTCCTGATATTGTCTTACAAGATTGGTGACATATGACACAAGTCGTAAAAGGCGTTCGGCATTCAAAATTATTAACCGTCTGGCTTCGATTTTCATGTGACTTCATATGATTCCCGTATCCTGATTTTGACAACAGGACAAGATATATGTATTTATATATATATAAAGTTAATCCAAACAAGAAAGCACAAAAAAACACAACAACGCGAGGACGTGGAACAAATATAGTATTATTGGACGCTCAGGAAAGAAGGAAAGAAGGAGGGTTTAACGTTTCGAGAGGAATTCTACTCGTCGGAAACATAGGAGAAGGAAAGATCCAGAGAAGGGAAGACAGAGGAAAAAAAAATCGCCAACGGTACACACGCGGTCACATTTTATTATATATATATATATATATATATATATATTAGATAGAGATAGATGGTAGATAGATAGATAGAAAGCTAGCTAGCTAGATGGATATATAATATATATATATATATATAGTTGGAATTTACAAAAAAGAAAACAAAACAAAAGACGAAGAAGGGTGTGTAAACAAAAAAAAAAAGATGCATTAGTTTAACGATCGGGAAACGAGAAAGTCTTTTACGTTTCGAGCCTACGCTCTTCCACAGAAAGGAACACAGACATAATCAGAGAGAGAAAATAAAAACGGCTTAGCGGCTAGCGATCTATCATGGCGATATAAATATATCGACGAACGACACTACTTATACACGTACAACATACATACATCTATCAGAGAAGTGAATGCACGAGAGTGTATAACATCATAACTACAGTTATTTATGGCATATATCTTAAACGATGGTGGGTCTTCACAAGCATAGTTCAGAGTTCTGCCATTCATCACAGTGAAGACGGTGTTTAGATTTAATATTATACACGCCTAAGTATTCAGGACGTTTGGTTTATATTTGTATGTCATAGATTCTATAAATGGACCGGTCGACACGTTTTCTCATTGAACAAGACTCTGTTTTATGTATGCCAAACTGTAGGCGGCTGAAATGCATATCGGCAAACTGGTCGTCGAGTTTTCGTTTTCTCCAGCTGCGATATCAGAGATGATTCGCTTCATGAAATGTAACTGCGATAAATGTAAAGATGCGAGGAAACTTCGGTTGTTAAAACCAAATTATGATGCTAGCTAATATGACAATGTATATATATATATATGACAGAGAGAGATACACATATACATACATAGACACACATATATGTATATGCATACATATATGTGTGTGCATATATATACAATTATATATACAAACATACATACATATATATGTATATATAAGCACTCACACATACACGCACACACACGTGCACAGACTTACATTATCTCTCACATTCGAACACACACACATACACACACACACACATACACACACACACAAACACACACACACATATATATATATACACACACTCCAGATACAACTTATACATATATGATATATGTATATCTGTATGTAGAGAGAGAGAGAGAGAGGGAGAGAGAGAGAGAGAGATAGGGAGAGAGATAGAGAGAGATAGCGAGATATTTAGAATACATATATCTTATATATATAAGTATATGTATATATGTGCAAATATACAAAATATATAATTTTTCATTTATGATTTAATTTATGATTTAATTTAATTTACGGCTGAAAAAAGTAATCAAAAGAATTCTGTAAACACATCATTGCATACATACAAACTAGTCCTTCTCACACACACACATCAATAAACATACATACACATAAAACACACACACATGCTTACCCTGTTCTATATTATATATATATATATACATACATACATACATACACATACATACATATATATATATATATATATATATATATATATTACATACATACATACACACACACACACACACACATATATATATTATATATATATTATATATATATATACAACATACATAATACATACACACATACATACATATATATATATATTATATATATATATACACACTCACACATATGTATATATATAAATTTTAAAATATTTACTTGCATTTCATACATATACATGTAGGTGACTGTGTACACACACTGTATGCATATATGTGTACACACACGCACACACAGAAACACACACACAAAAACATACACACACAGACACACACGCACACACACACACATATATATATACACACATACATATAGTATAAAATATGAATATGAAAAAATGCAAAACAATTTTTGTATGCCTAAAATACATGTATGTATACACATACACACTTATATTAAATATCTTTACACACACACACAAAATTTGTGTGTGTGAGTGGTGTATATAAATATACACCACTCACATACACAAATGCATACATACAAAGACACACAGACGCACACGCATACTTCCAAAGCATTCCTACCTACCTACCTACCTACATACACGTGTGCTGCTATTCGCGAGATGTGCATCGATAAAATAAATTTGACAATCATCTTATTTAATTATTCCGTTAATTATTTTGATATAACGGAAGAAAAACAAATATATTTATTGTTGATCTAATAATTTTCTCTCTTTACTTAAAACATCAACAACAACAACAGGAACAACAACAACAACAGCAACAACAAGTGCAAGAGTAAACGGCAGTTAAAATATTAAAATGTTCAATTCTCGCGTGACTCTCGCACTCAACGATACATCGGTGTGCATCACATGACCTATACACACAAACTGCAACATAGAATTACGTCATGGATTGTTGCAAAACATTACACACGTTCGACTGTAGAGGAACGGAATCTGATAGGGCGGCGGCGGCGGTGGGGTTGATGGGGGTGTCGATGGTGGTGATAGTGGGGAAGATGGTGGCGGTGGTGGTAGTTGTGGTGGTGGTAGTGGTGGTGATGGTGGGGAAGTTGGTGACGGCGGTGGTGGAGGTGGTGTTGGTGGTGGTGAGGGCAGTGATATAAGTGATCGGGCTGGTGGTTGTGGCGGCGACGGCTGAGGGTGCCGATGGTGGTGGGGAAGAGGGTGGTGGCGGCAGTGGTGGTGGTGGAGGCGGTGGTGAGGGCAGTGGTGAAAGTGATCGTGCTGGCGGCGGCGGCGGCGCTGATGGTGGTGGTGGTGATGATGATGGTGGTAACGATGGTGCTGATGGTGGTGGCGGTGGTGGTGTTAATGGCGAGGTTGTTTGTGGTGGTGGTGTTGATGGTGATAGTGGTTGAAGTGATCGTAATGGCGGTGGCGCGCGACGATGGTCGTGTTTGATGGTGGTGGCGATGATGGCGCAGCGGTGGCGGTGGTTGTTTCGGTGGTTGAAGTGGTATTACTGATGGCAATGGTTGCGATAATAATAATGATGATGATGGAGGTGGTAGCGATGGTAGTGGTGGTGGAGTTGATGGTGGTGGCGCTTGTAGCAGCGGTGGTGTTAGCGCTGTCGATGGTTGTGGTGGCGGTGGTGTTGTTGTTGTTGGTGATGTTGATGATGTTGACGATGGTGGTAACATTGAAGTTTGTGTTGTTGTTGTTGTTGTTCTACATGTTAATATTATTGAAGATGGTGGTGGTGGTGGTGATGGTGGACTCATCGATATTTTTCTTTGTTTTGCTTTTATTATTGGTAGTGAAGTAACAAGCTTTGATTGTGATGATGGTGATGGTGATGGTGTTGATGAAGATGATGATGGTGATGATGATGGTGATGGTGATGATGATGATGGTGATGATGATGATGATGGTGATGATGATGATGATGGTGATGATGATGGTGATGTGATGATGATGATTGATGTGATGATGATGGTGATGATGGTGATGATGTGGTGATGGGATGATGATGATGAGGATGATGGTGATGATGATGATGATGATGAAGATTATGGTGCTAATGATAGTGATGATGATGATGATGATGGTGATTATGATGATGATGATGATGATGATGATGATGTGATGATGATGATGGTAATGATGATGATGGTAATGATGATGGTAATGATGATGATGGTGATAATGATGATGAAGATGATGGTGATGATGGTGATGATGAGGACGGTGATGATGAGGACGGTGATGATGATGGTGATGATGAGGATGATACTTGTGGGTTGTAGTGGTGGTAGTTGTCAAATAACGGTGTTGGTGTTGGTCTGGTGCTGCTTGTAGTAGTAGTAGTAGTAGTAGTAGTAGTAGTGGTAGTAGTAGTGGTGGTGATGGTGGTAGTGGTGGTGGTGTTATTCGTGGGAGTGATAGTAGTTGTAGTGGTGGTGGTCGTAGTAGTGGTTGTATTAGGAGTAGTGGTATGTGGCGGCGGTGGTGGTGGTAGTAGTAGTAGTGGTGGCTTTAATGGTTGTAGTAGTAGTAGTAGCAATAGTAGCAGTGGTGGTGAAAGTAGGAGTAGCATGGTTGTGGTGGTGGTGGTGGAGGTTAGTAGTATTAGTAGTATTAGTAGTGGTAGTTGTGGTGACTGTACTAGTAGTAGTAGTAGTAGTAGTAGTAGTAGTAGTAGTAGTAGTTGTTGTTGTTGTTGTAGTTGTGTTGAGTTCATGTGGCCATGTTGCATGAGTTAATGGAGTCAGTCTGAATATTAATGCTTTTTTTTGTGTCTTTGTTGATGTTGTTGCTAAGTTCCCTCTGAGCCTGATTGAGCTGAGCTATAAAGAAAAGCACTCCAGCCGTGACGATCCTGACATTTTTTCTTTCTTTTCATGGTGGTGGTGGTGGCTCTTAACATGTAGGCAATCTTTGTCTGATTTATATTGTGTAATAAACACACAAAATGAAATAAAATAAACAAAAACAAAATACTTAAGGTGTGATCTGCTGGACGCTTGGCTGCTACTTCTAGCAGGTTGACTGACAATGTATAGGGTATCTGATCGGTTCAATGTCAATCTTGATGTTGTTGTTGTTGTTGTTATTGTTAGATGTGGTGGTGATCAAGGCGATGAGAGTGGCGGTGGTGGCGGTGCTGGCAGTCATATAGGGGTGACAGAGGGTGGGCATGCTACAAGAACGGAATTAGTGTAATAGTAGTAGTAGTAGTAGTAGTAGTAGTAGTAGTAGTAGTAGTAGCAGTTGTATTATTATTATTATTATTATTATTATTATTATTATTAGTAGTAGTAGTACATATACTAATTGCAATAATAGTAGGGTTTGTAGTCATGGTAGAGGTGGTGGTCGCTTTCTTCTTCTTCTTCTTCTTCTTCTTCTTCTTATTATTATTATTAATAATAATAATATTATTATTATTGTTATCAGCATCATCATCATCACCATTATTATTATTATCATGATCATGATCATCATCGTCATCATCGTCATCATCCTCGCCATCATCATCATTATTATCATTATTATTATTATTAGTAGTAGTAGTAGTAGTAGCAACGGTAATGGTAGCAGAGGTAGTGGTGGCGGTGGTTGTGAGTGTGGTGGCGGTTGTAATAATAGTGGTGGTGTTGTTTCGATGTGACGATGGTTTAAGAGTTACCAGCAGCGGTGGTGGTTGTGGCGGTAGTTTTTTATTGGGGGGTGGGGTGGGGGACCACATGTGTACGGGGTTGGCGTTCATTGTAGTGGCACGATCGGGGTACATTTGGAACACTTTGCTTTGCTATCGTTCTGGAGAGATAGACGAAAAGAGAGATCGAAGTAGAGAGGTACTGATTGGGTGGAAGAAGGGTAGGAGAAAGGAGAGAGAGAGAGAGAGAGAATAAGAAGAAGAGAAGAATAAGGAAAGAGAGAAGGAGGAAGAGAAATGGGGTGAGAGACAAACGAACATGAGATAGTTGAAGCTGGGTGGGAGAGTTTAAAGTGAAAGTGAAACTAAGGGGAGAAGTATGAGGGAAGCCGAAAGGAAGGTGAAGATGACACGTGAGACTGGAAGAGAGGGAAAGGTCTGGGAAGTGAAAGGGGAGGGAGAGAGTGAATGTGTGTACGTGTGTGTGTGAGTGTGTGCGTGTGTGCGTGTTTGTGTGTGTGCTGAAAGCATTGGGGGTGGGTGTTGTTATGAGACAGGAACAATTTTAAAGGATAAGGTGTGAGGTAAAGGAAAAGGAAGAGGGGTGGGAGAGAGAATTAGGGTGTGATGAGTGACGGGGAGAGAAATCTAAGCAGGAAGAGTAAAGAACCAGAAAAGAGACAGGAGAGAGAGGGAGAGACACAGAAAGAGAAAGAGAGAGAGAGAGAATGAGACAAAAAGATAGAGAGAGATGAAAAGAAATGAGGGCAAGAAATAACATGGGGGGAGAAGGGTAGGCTAGACATAATAACAATAACAACAACGACAATAATAATTCATTCTTTATTTGGTAACTGGGGCTGCAAAAACAACAATATGAGGCGAAGAACAGCTCTGTAGACAAATGGAAAGTTTGCTAGATAGATGGATAGAAGGATGGATGGCTAGATAGATAGATAGATAGATGGATAGATGTATAGATGGACGGATAGATAGATAGATAGATAGATAGATAGATAGATAGATAGATAGATAGATAGATAGATATAGATAGATGATAGATAGATAGATAGATAGATGGATAGATAGATGGATAGATGTATAGATGGACGGATAGATAGATAGATAGATAGATAGATAGATAGATAGATAGATAGATAGATAGATAGATAGATAGATAGATGGATAGATGTATAGATGGACGGATAGATAGATAGATAGATAGATAGATAGATAGATAGATAGATAGATAGATAGATAGACAGATAGATAGACAGATAGATAGATAAACCGGTAGATAGATGGATAGATAGACGGATGGATAGAGAAATAGGAATATAGATGGAGAGATAGCTAATTTAGATAAGAGACTGAAAATAAAATCAATCCAGATGATTGTAAGACAATAGTGAAGAGAGAGAGAGAGAGAGAGAGAGAGAGAGAGAGAGAGAGAGAGTGAGATATATGAGAGATAACCTGGAGGGTGAGATATATGAGAGATAACCTGGAACTTGAGAAGGGATTAGGCGTAAAGGAACAGAGAGAAAAGGAGAAAGAAGGAGAGGAACGAGAACAGGGGAGAGAGTGGGAGGGAGAGTAGGAGAGTGGGAGGGAGAGTAGGAGAGTGGGAGGGAGAGTAGGAAAGTGGGAGGGAGAGTAGGAGAGTGGGAGGGAGAGTAGGAGAGTGGGAATAGGAGAGAGTAGAAGGGAAGTATTAACGATAGTTTAGAGTAACGTGTCATGTTTCATATTTTAGGCAATAATATAATTGAATCCCTTCTTGCCCCACACTAAGGACTGCGTCCAATCGTCTCTTTTCAGAATCCATCTCTTTGTGAAATTATATCGATAGATAAATAGATACGTAAGTAGGTAAGTAGACAGGTACACTAAGAGGTAGGTAGGTAGATAGATAAGTAAATACAGATATAGATAGATAGATAAGTAAATACAGATATAGATAGATAGATAGATAGATAGATAGATAGATAGATAGATAGATAGATAGATAGATAGTTACTTAGCTAGGTGTGTAAGTAGATATGGAGATAGGTAGACATTTGCCTATCTCTAAGAATATCGCGAAAGGCCTTGCTGGGGGCCCAACATTTGGAGTTCTTTTAAACGACTTTGAAAAACTGAAGGACCGCCGCAATAAGTGTTTGAATATGAGTGAAAAATATATTGAATAAAATCATAATTAACTGATCCTCCTGGATTTTCTTTCGCCCAAAGCCAGGAACTTTTCAGCACCCTTTCATGTATATATATATATATATATATATATATATATATATATATATATATATATATATATAATATATTTATATATCTTTAGGAGTGGCTTTGTTGTAAGAAGGTTGTTTCTCAACCGCATGGTTCTGGGTTAAGTTCCATTGCGTAGCACCTTGGGCAAGTGTCATCAACTATAGCCTCCGTAACGTAGCGGTTCGGCAAAAAAGACCAATAGAATAAGTACTAGACTTACGAAGAATAAATCCTGCGGTCGACTCCAGCATAGGCGCAGTCAAATGACTAAAACAAGTAAAAGAATAAAATATATACATATTGTACACATATACACACATAGGCGCAGGAGTGGCTGTGTGGTAAGTAGCTTGCTAACCAACCACATGGTTCCGGGCTCAGTCCCACTGCGTGGCATCTTGGGCAAGTGTCTTCTGCTATAGCCCCGGGCCGACCAATGCCTTGTGAGTGGATTTGGTAGACGGAAACTGAAAGAAGCCTGTCGTATATATGTATATATATATATATATGTGTTTGGCCCCCTAGCATTGCTTGACAACCGATGATGGTGTGTTTACGTACCCGTCACCTAGCGGTTCGGCAAAAGAGACCGATAGAATAAGTATTGGGCTTACAAAGAATAAGTCCCGGGGTCGATTTGCTCGACTAAAGGCGGTGCTCCAGCATGGCTGCAGTCAAATGACTGAAACAAGTACAAGAGTAAAAGAGTACACACATACACACACAAGAGGGGGGGGCGGAAGAGTTTCTGGTTTTAAGAGTTTCGCGAAAGGCGTTGTTGGAGGACCAACTTTCGGAGTTCTTTTACAGGGCTCGGAAAAACTGAAGGATCACTGCAATAAGTGTGTGAATCTGAGAGAGGGATATATTTAATTCTTTATTACCCA
>NW_021826041.1:0-7500 GCF_006345805.1 Octopus sinensis | reverse complement strand
TGCGTCCCTTGTTTAGATAAATGAAGAAATCACACATAATAATCCGTCCCTCTCAGGGCATAAATTCAATGTTAAATTGAAAATCAAAACATGGTCAATTTTGATTGGTTAGATAATTTCAGAATCAGCCAATGATACCCAGCAATTCAACCGCAAATGACAACGGTCGCAAGTAGAGTTCTACTTCTTCTTCTAATTCCTCTTAACTCATCATGGCATTCTTCTGTGACACTTTCTGACTTTATGGTTCACGAAGGTCACGTGACTTTCTGACAAGTGTCAATATCTGATTTGTATTATTTTATTTTCCATTGCTAATATTTTGATAACGTTTAAAATCCTAGAAAAAGATAATGGCCCTCACACCGTCCTTCTCTCAATCATGCTGTGTCGTTTCTCTTGCTTCACTGCTGCTACTGCTGTCGTTGTTCCAATTTTATCATTCGGTATTTACTCAAAGCGTAGAGTTGGCCGAGTCGTTAGAGCGTGGGTGTTTGCTGGTATTCGTTCTGGCTCTGTGTGATGTAAGTTCAAATTCCGATGAGGTTAGATTTGATTTTCATCTTTTCGAACCGGCCGATGGCGGATAATTTGCTAGTCATTAACTAAGATAGATATTTCTCTCTGTCTGTCTGTCTGTCTCTCTCTCTGTTTCTGTTTCTCTCTATCTATCCCTACAAGAAGTCGTCAAACACGCGCACACATCTATACATGCGTGTGTATGTATCTATGTATATTTTTTATGTATATATATATATATTACTTGGAAGGAGATGCGTGGCATTCAATCATCTCTCTCTATATAAACGGCAGTTTGTCTGTGCGTGTTTCTGTGTGTCTGTTTTCTCGTACCCTCACTTGACCCCGGCTTCAACCGATTCTGATGAAACTTGACACACACATAGCCCAATGTCATAATTCAAAACTAACGCAGCGAAAAATTTTGAAAAGTTCCCCCAGTTCTGAAAAAAATCGATAAATTCGACTGGGGTCGAGAATCAAAAAAATAACCACAGACTGTCTAGGGGACGCAACTCAAACTTTTTTTACTCTCAAAAAAAAATTTACCATCATTTTTTTCCATTTTTTGCTATTTTTTGGCTATAACTCTCTAAAAATGCTTTATAGTTATTTCCCTTACAAACCTGAGCAACGCCGGGCGATACTGCTAGTATAATAATATAAATGATATAAATAATATATATATATATATATAAGTAAATAAATGGAGTTGAACGCAGATGTTATTCAAATTCTTTTACTTTCGACATATGTTTCGAAGACAACATTGGTTTTATTCCAAAGGAATAAACTGTGTAAAATAATGCAATCTTCTCATTAGGAAAGAAAGAGAACCTATCTCAACAATAAGACATTATAACAATTTTGATGACTGCATAAATGATAAACAGAACGCTATTAAGTATTTTTTTAAAAACCGTTAGTAGATCCGACGTCAAAGGCAGACCCTAGGAAGAGAAGGAGGTAAAGAAATAGTAAGTAGAGAATAAATAAAGAGGGATATATTGGTTAAAGAAATGTTCAAAGGCTTGGAAGTAGATTTCTCTATAGAAGTAAATTGCAAGTTGAACTAAATGTTCAAACGATAAAGACTGGTAAAACTTACTTATATGAGCTAAAGGTATGTTTCTGCCAGTGCATACATTTGTAAGATGGCTCTATAAGTGTGTTTCAATGCTCACTCTTTGTACACCACTTGTCCAATGGCTTGCTTTCTCATTCGCCTGGCAACATCTTTTCTCTCCTTCGCCACTTGTCCAAGAATCCCCGCCCATTCTTTTCTGGCCTTGTAATTATGTAAGAAATCAATTTAATTTAATAAGCTACATTAGTTTGGCCACTTCTAATAACTCTATTTTAAACAGTTTCGGAAAGATACACCTATATATCATTTTCAATTCCAAGTCTTTGAAGGAATTTGTCTTTGGTTATAAATATTGCTGAAAACTTTAGTTCACAAGAGTTTGTAGTGATGTTTTCAGCCATAAAACAATAGGAACATATTTATAGATATTTTTTAGACCCAGTAGCTGTATTTAGTTATTTGAGATTATTCAGAATATCAGTGTTTTCATAAACCTCACGAGTCCCCACAATTTCTCTTGCGTACCCCTAGAGGTACACTTACTCTGGTTAGAGAGCCCCAACTATAGAATATGAGTTTTGTTATATTGTTTCACGTTGAATAACGAACCAGCAACAAAGTCACACTTCGACATTCACTAAGCACCATTATTCGTCCGCAAGTATTTTTATTGCGATTTAATTTGTCTTTAAGCATTGTTGATCTGGATTTAAATAACATTGGCTCGTTTCATTTTGTTTTGTATATATGAAATGCTCACTGCTCGTTGTTCCTCATCTTTGCAAATATTAATTACTGCTTAAACAATATATTTTGTGCAATACTCACTTGAAAGCCATAAAATATTATTTGTTGTACTTCATGAAATAGTTTTATGCTCTTATAAATTATATTCAAAAGTTTGTTTCGTTGTTTTGTTTTTTCTTAAACGATCAGTTTCTCGTCTTCATAATATATTGATCGTAAAACCTACAATTTTTTTTTTAGGAATTAACTTTATTGGGATCATTATAAATCACCGTATTTTGTCTTTTTTGTAAATTTTGATTATGACTTTGGTGTTTAATTCAGATTTCGGAGAGCTACGTTTCCGCGTCTATACTGCTCTCATCATTATTTAATTCATTGACTAAGTATTATTGGCACATATAGTTATACCAAACAGCTGCCGGCCCGCTTTTAGGAATGAATCCGGGGCTACCAGCTAAATCCAACATGAAGATCTCCCAGCGCCCTCCTTCGATCGTGAAGGGTAAGCTGTGTTTCACCGCCTTGTTGTCATTGCGAAAATACTGGCTTCGTGCATATCTTAGAAATTTGGTAGAATCTTCATGACATCGGGTAAAACGCTTCGAGATATACGTTTTATCTCTTTACATCCTGAGTTCAAATCCTGCCGGGATCAACTTTGCCCTTTGTCCTTCCAGGATCGACAAATAAAGTTCGTGGCAAGTACTGGAGTCGAATTAACAGACTAACTCCTTAAAAAACTAGTCCTAACCCTCTCTTAGAAATTTGGAAGAATTGTTGGATCGTCGAACAAAATGCCTTGCGACTTATGTCTCGGTTCTTTACAAGCTGAGTTCAAATCTCGTCGAGGTCAACTTTGATTTTAATCGTTTCGTGGTTGACAAAATAAGTACCGTTTGAAGACTGGGGTCGATGTAATCAACTGACTACCCCCCTCGAATTTCAGGCTTCGTGTCTATAATATTTATCCCGGCTCTTCACAGGCTGAGTTCAAATCCCGTCGAAGTCAACTTTGATTTTAATCGTTTCGAGGTCGATAAAATAAGTACCAGTTGAAGATTGGGGTCGATGTAATCGACTGACCAACTCTCACGAATTCCAGATATTGTGTCTATAGTGGGAAAATAGTTATTGACAAATATAAGGCGGCGAACTGGTAGAATCGTTAGCATTCCAGACAAAATGCTTAGTAATATGTCTATCAGCTCTCTATGTTCTGAGTTCAAATGCCGCCGAGGTTAACATTTACCTTTCAGCCTTTCGGGTCGATAAAATAAAGTACGAGTGAAGTACAGGGGTCTACATAGTAGATTATCCCCTCCTCCTCCTGCCAAATTTGCCTTAAGCCAAAATTAAACACCATCACTGTCATCATTACTGTTGAAAGTAGTAGTGATGGGTAGCCATAAGGGTTATGGTCTAATAGTAGTAGTTGTGATGAAGGTGGTAGTGATGGTGGTGCTGGTAGGGCTGGTAGTAGTAGTAATATAGTAGTAGTAGTAGTAGTAGTAGTAGTAGTAGTAGTAGTAGTTGCGATGATGGTGGTAGTGATGGTGGTGCTGGCGGGGGTGGTAGTAGTGGTGGTGGTGGTGGAGGAGGAGGAGGAGGAGGCTGTAAGTAAATATTTCTAAAACAGGCAAGAATAACACAGAAAAAATGACTGACACGGCAACCAACCCCGCCAAGAAATTATGCGCCATGTTTATTCGCGTTTCAGTTATGCGGATATGCTTTTGTGACACTTCTTATTTTGATGTCGATCGTGTTGTTCGTGTTGTTTTTGTTGGTCTTCGTTTTGTTGTTGTTGCCGTTTGTTAATTCGTGTGAAACTAAGAATTGCATGGGGCGGCGGAGGGGGGGGGGAATGCGAAATCAATATTGTTGTTTTGTTGCAACCATTTTTTTTTATTTGAGTAAATGTGAGGGTGAACGTTGAATGTGTCTGAGAAAAGAGAAAGAATGAAGGTGGTGTGTGTGTGTGTATGCATATATATATACATTTATGTTCTTATATATGTAAACATATATGCACGCACATATACATATACGCACGTCTGTGTGTGTATATATGTTCATATATATATATATATACACACACACCCATATATATATATATGCTATGCTATGATATATATATATGATATGTTATGATACGTATATGATATGATATATATATGATATGTTATGATACGATATGATATGATACGATACGATATGATATATGATATGATATGATATAAATGTTGGAAACGTCAGCTCGTGTTCCAGTACTATTCCTCAGAAAATTGTAAAATTTCTCGGATGTTCCAATGGAAACCCGCAAAAAGAGGACAACCACCCCACCACAGCGGCCGTGGAAGAGCTGAACAGTTGCAGAATTAGACAAGCTCTGTTTCGACCATCTTTAACAATTCCTAGAATTGACTATTTAGGTACACAACGTAAAGTATGTTACCTCCCTCTATAAGAATGCTATGGAAAAGAAAGAATTCAAATATCACAAGTTATGTACGTACATGTTTATAATTACATATTTCCAGTGGTCAAGCCAGTCTTTATGCGTCACTATGCGACTACCCAACGCCGCTGGACTATTTTTCGAAAGTATTTTTCCAAGAAATTCCTGGGCATGGCATTGTTCATAGTAAATAAATGGCGCACAGAACTGTATTCATTTTTCAGACGGAGGAGCTTTCCTCTCCTTAGCCCAACATTGGGTAGGGCAACTAGAGGAAAAATCCTTTTTGCTAGGCAGATATTCTAACAAATAATAAGGGCCCATCACGCCAGGGCGGTCTTGCACTGCGCTTTTTCGCCATCGCGTGTGTTTCTATGTCCTCCTGCAATTGCTAGACAGTCAGTGAACCTACGTATGTATATATGTGAGCTGTGTGTGTGTGTATCTATACATATGTATATATATATGTATATATATACACACACACACACACACACACACATATATATATATATCTTTTACTCTTTTACTTGTTTCAGTCATTTGACTGCGGCCATGCTGGAGCACCGCCTTTAGTCGAGCAACTCGACCCCAGGACTTATTCTTTTTGTAAGCCCAGTACTTATTCTATCGGTCTTTTTTGCCGAACCGCTAAGTTACGGGGATGTAAACACACCAGCATCGGTTATCAAGCAATGCTAGGGGAACAAACACAGACACACAAACACACACACATACATATATATATATACATATATACGACAGGCTTCTTTCAGTTTCCGTCTACCAAATCCACTCATAAGGCATTGGTCGGCCCGGGCCTATAGCAGAAGTAATCGATTAGTCTCCACCTCCAAAATTTAAGGCATTGTGCCTATAGCAGAAAGGATTGACACACACACACACACACCACACACACACACACACACACACACATACACACTTATATATATATATATAGTTAATCCAAACAAGAAAGCACAAAAAAAACACAACAATGCGAGGACGTGGAACAAATATAGTATTATTGGACGCTCAGGAAAGAAGGAGGGCTTAACGTTTCGAGCGGAGCTCTTCGTCGGAAACATAGGAGAAGGAAAGAAAGATCAGAGAAGGGAAGACAGAGGAAGAAAATCGCCAACGGTACACACGAGGTCACAAATATATATATATATATATATATATATATATATATATATATAATATATATATATATACTAAGCAATAAGGGTTTAGCAACGAGTTGCCTTACCACATACCGAATTTAGAAATAGCAGTCAAAGGGTTATAGCTATTTCTTCTACTAAAAAGGGAGATCTCAGTAAAAACAGCATTTGGAAGGCAGACACAAACAGGTAAGAGAGAATGAATTGACTGCAATCTATCATACATTTTTTTTTTAGTTATCCACGGACGTACGTTTCGAAATCAAGTTTTAAGGAAAGCATAAGAATTAAATATTAAATATTAAATAATTCTATCTTACCGAAACTTCTTTTCTCTTCAGCGTAGAATACTATAATCATAAATGATTATATATTGAATTTTGAGATACCAGAAGGCACCAACTCAACTCAGTATCAGAGCGAGCTAGAATCCGCAACTGGTATCACCGAATTCAATTTGTGAATGAAACGATTGTGTCAACAGCCCCTTCCCACCCATATATATATATATATATTTACACGTATATATATTTCATGGAAAAATGCGAGTAAGAGAAATAATATTCTTAAGATTATGAGTGTGTGTGTGTGGAGATGTAGTTTAAAGATAGATCCAATACAGGTAAATCAACAAGTGAGCGATAAATATCAGTTTGATGCACAAACAGTTTCATATTTTAATGGCACTTCAAGTAGGCATATATATATATATATATAATTATATAAAAGATACCATGTATCTCCAAGCAAGCCTTGAAATAAATGTATGTATATATATATATATATATATTATATATATTATATATATATATATATAATATATATTACTCTTTACTCTTTTACTTGTTTCAGCCATCCGGCTGAGGCCATGCTGGGGCACCGCTCTTGTTGCTACCCTCTCTAAGTCCAGTTTGCCGTGGCTGGCCACTGATCTAAGAGAGAGTTTGTAGCTGCTGCCCTTAGGTTACCTTCGTACCTTGCAGTGGGTTCATCTGGATCCCGGAAAGCAGCTTGTCTAGATGTTTTTTGAAAATGTCCACATCCGCATCATGTAGATCTCTTAGTTTTCTTGGCAGTTGTTGAACAGCTGAGGGCCCCTGAACCCCAGGCTATTACAGTATCTGCTCCTTACCCTGGATGTGGAAGACGGGACTTTGCACCACACAGTGACGTCCTGTACGGGGACTGGAACAGCTCTCAATTCCAAAATTTGGTGCTAGTCCCTCCAGGATTTTCCATATGTATATCACTGCATATCTCTCTCGTCTTCGTTCCAAGGAGTACAAATTGAGTTCCCTAAGCCTCTCCCAATAGTTCTTTTCTTTCATGGTGGAATAATCTTGGTGAAATGTCTTTGGATTGTCTCAAGCTCTGTGGTTAGTTTGACACTATGTGGTGACCACAGTTGGGAGCAGTAGTGGCGGGCTTAGGACAAATGTCCTCCATAGTGTCAACATGGTCTCGCAGTCTCTTGTCCGGAATGTCCTCAGGATCCAGCCAGTGAGTCGTCTGCACATTGT